>NC_056746.1:264698208-264833208 GCF_019279795.1 Protopterus annectens | reverse complement strand
GACAGCATGCAGCTTGGAAGTGGATGGCATGATGGTAAGAAAGAGGTTGGATATCCTGCATATCCAGGAGAAAAGATGGAAGGGCAGTGCAGCAAAGCCACTTGATCAGGAAACAGAGTCTATTACTCAGAGTGTGGACAGACTAGAAATGGTGCATCAATTGTGGCAAGGGAGAGCCTTTAGTGGACAGGGGTTTCATCAAAATTAGTGATAAACTCACGGCAATCACACCCTAGTGTAAAGATAGAGCAGTACTTAAAACCTCAACCTGTGCCTCCCAGCTGGATTGTGATAGCAGGAAGAAAGAATGCATTCACACAGTAGTTGTAGAACCTACTATATAAAGCAGGACAACATGAGTTGATGTTGGTAATGGGGGACCTGAATGCTCATATTCGGACAGTGAGGAAAAGGATAGGAATTTTGCCTAGATCCACATGGGTAAGACAACAGGAGTAAAGGAAATGCCATTCTAGACTTCTGTCTGTCAAATGGCTTGATGGTGGCCAACTCATGGTTCAGGAAGAGCAACAGTCACAAGATCACACATAAGAGTGACCAACATGCTACTTAGGGGGACTTCTTCTTAGTAAGGAAAGGGCATTGGGGTAAAGTCAGAGATTAAAAAGTCATTACCAGTGAAGCAGTTGACCAACAGCATAAACCGCAGATGGCCACAGTCAGCTGCCAGCAGTGGTCTGAGAAGGCTCTAAGGTCACAGAAACTAAACTGAAGACTTGAAAGTTGACTAGAGTGAAAATACAAGTTCAAAGAAACATTCAGGCTTTAGCACTTCAGGAAAAAGCAGAAATAGGTGGAGGTGAAGAAGAATTGCAGCATCTAAAAAACAGTATGTGTGAGGATTATAGAATACATATGCAGACAAGCTAGGTATGGAAATAAGATACATAAGGAAAGCTGGTGGCAAAATGCAGAAGTCCAGGAAGTTATGAAAAGAACAAAGGACTATAGGAAGAACTGTGAGACAGAAAAGATGTATCAGGCTAAGTAAGAATATTGGTTGGATAGCAAAGAGGTTAAGACATCAATTGCAATAGCAAAGAACAAGAATGTAGAGGCACAGCTCTTGGAAAGTGACTCAGCAGATGGCACAAAGACATGCTATCAAATTGCAAAGCAAAGACAGAAGATAAAGAAGATAGACATCAGACACCCTTCAGAATGGATGACAGCAAAAACCCTCTCACCAGTCCACAGGATATCAAAGGCAGATGGAGGTAGTACTTCCAGCAGCTTCTGCATGAAGAAAATCCAGCAGAAGCTGTATTGCCCTATGTACAGCCTATAATGAAAGATGACAAAGATCCCACACTAGGAGAAGTAAGAACAGCACTAAGGAAATGACATCAGGGAAAGCAGCAGGTTTAGATGTGGTCACAGGAGATGTTATAAAGCTATTGTGTGAATTATGGGAAAAATGGCTACTGAAGATATTCATAGCAATATGGAGAGAAAAGTGTATCCCATATAAGTGGAGAATATACATTCCAGTGTCAGCATATATGAACAAAGAGGGCATTCACAACTCTGGGGAGTATAGAGGTATCACGCTCCTGTCACACTGCGTGAAAGTTCTGGAGAGGTTGACTGATAAATGAATACGCAGTGTAGTGGAAAGTAAAATAGGAGATGAGCAGTTCAGATTCTGATCAGGATACAGCAAAACTGACTCAATGTTTACAGTGAGATAGATAGCTGAGAGGAAGCTATAGATAAGGAAAGATTCCAGCTGAGCATTCCTGAACTTCAGAGACAGATCATGGTCAAATGCAGCCCAAGACAGGGTAATGGATCAGGCCCTCCCCCCACGGCAGCACCCCCTCCCAAGCCATTCCAGTGCCCCAGCACTTGGCTATTTCTTCCCAGTTACCATAAACACTGTTCAACTCTGTCAGTGTACATACTATGTTCATCTTTACTTCTACAATAATTAGAGATATTTAAAACTTTTATTTCAAATTTGATAGCACAAACACTGATAGCCATTTGGTAAACAAAACAATTCAGTCTCACAATGAAAACAGACAGCATGAACAGTAAGCTTCTCTGCTCTTGAAACTCTCATTTTGAAATGGCATTGAACCCTACATTCAAAGAAAATGTATCTGGCCAGTGGTGGATTGTTTACCTTCGGGCTGTTTTCAAGCCATAGGCCGCTTGCACACATTTTTCAGACCATGCATACAAGCTTGTGTTCTTTGATGCACCATCCTGATTGTATCAACTTATATTCCTTGTATAATACAGCAACACTTGTTAGAGTGTGTTTTAAATGTGTAGGTTTGAACATTTTTCTAGTAAGCAATGAAACAAAACTTATGAACTAATAATGACAGAACTACCCAGAACAGAACATTTCATCCACAAAAGGCCACTCAAACTTCAGTCATTACAATCCACCAATATCAGTCACTATGTGCACAATCCCCGCAGAAGTAAACGTCATTTGAATAATTCCACATTAAAGAGATGTTAACTAAGGAAGAGGTTGCTGCTGGCATACAACTTTACATTTTACTGTTTCATGTACAAATTTAGTGTCTGCTGCTCTTGAATAAACTGCCCATGTTACATTTAAAAAAATTGTTAAGCTGATAATATTGTAATTGGAAATGTCTTTCAAACTGGTAGCAGCTTCATAGCTATTAGGCATCTCGTCCGAAAGTGCAGCACCAACCCCCTTCTTAAAGCCACCACTCCAATATCAGCACTCAATCTACTTGGTATAGGAGTAGAACCCACACTCTTATGCATCAAAGGCAAGTATGCTGCCTGTTGTGTTACTAACAGTGCTTTTAACATTTATATTTATTTTTATTTATTTATTTTACATCTGTTTACCAGGAAAGTCCGACTGGACACAGGTCCTTTTTCAGTGGAGGCCCAGGGAGAAAAGCTCCAGTTGAGAATACAAAAGTTACAAAAGATAACAAATTACAGAGGTATTTACAAAAACAGATACATAATGATAGGTTAAAACCATGCTTGGATAAAGCTATTTACATAAAAGTTAGAATACTGTTGGTATATATAATTCTTTTGTAGACATATACAACACAGTAACACAGAAGATAGAACCTGCTATCCTTGACTAGTAGTCATTACCATTAGTCATCAGACTTAAGAATGTACAATCTGGTGAGACGGAGAATTAGTTTTCATGCAGCTGTGTTCAAATTATAGGTAGAGTGTACAACTGAGAAAGAGAGATTAGTTAATGAGGCTGTGATAAGGAGCTATCCAGGACCGTTACAAGAACAGAGCCAGTTATCAATTAAGTGTGATTTTAGGAGGTTTTTAAATTGAGGCATAGAGCGATTGGAGGTTATTGGAGTTGGGAGTTTGTTTCATATTTTGGGAGTATAATTTGAGATGAGTGATTCTCTAGATAAGTTGTAGGCTTTTGTAACATCTGGGAGGAATTTGCTTTTGGAGCGGAGAGATCTAGTAGTGGTATGCTGTTGTACAAGATGTTGAAGAGCAGGGGTTTTATCGGGCTGATGCAGTATTTTCTGGGCAAAGGTTAGTTGATTGAAGTGTAACAACTGAAGAAGTTCAAGCCAATGTAGCTATTTAAGAGATGCACAGTGGTGGGCCCTGAGTGAGGCATCTGTAGCAAATTTGGCTACCTTATTGTAAAAGGATTCCATTTTGCTAACATCAGTTTTGTGAAGATTAGTTAGAAATGGGGAGGCATATAGGAGGGTTGACAGGAGGTCTGTGTGAGCGATAGTAGCTTTAGAGTTTGTTGTTAGAAATTGTTTATTTCTATATAGAAGACTTAGTTTCATACGAACCTTCTTGATGGTTTGAGCTATGTGAATATCAAATCTTAGATTATTATCAATTTCTACACCTAACAGCTTTGTGTGAGTAGCTGGGATGATAATGATTTTATTTTTGGATAGGATACTGAAAGATAGGGGACGTGAAGGAGATCAGGTTGGGTAGAAGATAAGGATCTTTGTTTTGTTGGGATTTAGGATGAATTGGATAGAAAGGAATCTTGGGTTATGGTATGGAGGTCGTGTAGGGATGGGGCTGTGCATATCAGTGTAGAATCATCTGCATATCGTATTACAGAGGCATGATGTGTAGAGGTGTGGAACTGGCTGGTG
This sequence comes from Protopterus annectens, assembly GCF_019279795.1. Taxonomy (NCBI): domain Eukaryota; kingdom Metazoa; phylum Chordata; order Ceratodontiformes; family Protopteridae; genus Protopterus; species Protopterus annectens. The sequence goes on along the minus strand of NC_056746.1, from coordinate 264,829,069 downwards.
AAGAGAGAGAAAAGTAAAGGCCCAAGGATGGAACTTTGTGGTACTCTTATGCTCAAGACAGACTTCTGAAAAAGGCTGACCTTAGAGGTTTCTCCATTCATGAAACAAGAAAATATCATACATTTCCAGAACTATAGGCTGGTAGGTTAAACTTTGGTTATCTTGGTCTTATTTTGTAGAATTCATACTTCTTTAATTTGAAAAAATATATACATATATTTATAAGTATATAGGTTTACTATCATTAACTTGAAGTGCACTTTGTTGTTTCTTCACATCGCCAAAGCTAATTGTCGAAAGTGAAAATGTTTTCATGCCCCATGTTGAGTCATGTTAATACCGATTGTTCCACATTCGCTGTTATGGAAATGTGGCCATTGGACTGCATGTGTCATTCAGTGTTTGGTGATTCTGGTTCGCTGTTTTGCTATTAGAGTTTTAGCTTGTTTGAAACTGTACTTCACTGTAGCTCCAGTTGAGGAAGTGCACTTCAAGGTAATGATAGTAATTCGTATATATATATATATATATATATATATATATATATATATATATATATATATATATACACACACACACACACACACACACACACACACACACACACACACACACATACACACACACACACGTAGTGCATTGACCTCTCCCTTCTGGCAGAAGGCATTTCATTTTAGTTAAAAAAGAACTGCAGTTCACTAACTTCATACCAGAGTCTGTAAAGTTTTCCTTTACAATATGTACAGTAGATGTTTCATGGTAGCTGACAAAGAATCATGATTCTTGTCATGTTTTAATAAAGACCAATCACTTGGAATGCAATTCTCAAGACATCTGCATTCTATGACTGGTAAGTATTTTGACAGAAGATAGCAGTAGTTTGTTTAATACACCTTGACATGCCTTTCCTTTCCCGACTGATAAACTCCTTAACATGAACCCATTTGTGTCTGTTGTAGCCCCTGATTGTCTTTGCAGTCCCTAGATCCCCAGTATTCATTGAAGATTATTTAGAAATCATTGCAGCTTGTCTTTTTATAAATATTTCATACTGTGTAAGACAATTCAAATTCTAGTTGACACATTCCCCATATTTACTATTAAAAGTATTCAGCAACTCAAAAAAATGTAAATTTTATTTTTACAAAATGCATTAGAACTTCAGCAGTGTTTGAGTTATATTTCTGCAAAACAAAAATAAATGTGTTGCTGCTAACTGAGACTTCTCCCTGCATGATTTTTATCTTCAGTCTTTCATTCATAAGCCTCTTCCCCTTAGTTTTCTGAAAGGCTCATTTTGGTGGCTCACGCTTTTTCTCTTGTCAAGTGTGATTACTAATTTTGAACTGCATGACTTCCTTGTATAATTTTTTTTTTTTTTTGGCTAGAGGGTAAGATGACTAGTCAAACTAACCTCTGAAGTGCCATGTTGAAGCAGTAGGTGGTTATGCAATTTGCTAAAATTCAGATTAGATTGCAAGTAGATGATATAGTAACTAAGTCCCAGTTTGCAGGAGGTAGTTAATGCACACTCATTATGTATGCTGTCAGTTCTTGCTACTGTGCCATCACACTATGTACAGAAAGTCAGCAAGATAAAAGACGTGGATGACCAAAGCCTGGACCTTCCCCATTGGCTGCCCATCTGTGTTCCATTTTGTAATGTAGTCCTTGCTGTAGTCATGCTTACGGCCCAGCATCTGCAGTTCCTCCATCAATGTGCCCCATGGCTACTGTCTGCTACATGCATAACTGAACATATTTTCATTAAATATTGCAGTCTGGGCACATTATTCATTCATTTTCTAGTACTCACTTTATCCTATTCAGAGCTGGGGGGGTTGTTCATAGGTTCATAGGTTCATAGGTATGTACTAGGCTATTAGCCCTAGGGCCTATATAAGCCTAGCCAAAAAGGTACCCTGGCTTTCGCCACCCAAGAAAATTATTTTCCTGTGCCCCTGTTGAGCAGAATCACAGAAGTGATCCCCGGGGTTAATTTCCTATTTCCCGTCCAATCATCAAGATTTTTCTTAAAGAGTGCTAATGAGGAGCTCTATTTGACATAGATAGGAAGTCTGTTCCAGAGTATGGGAAGTCTCTGGGACAGGAATCTATCCCTCCAGCATGTTCTGTTTATTGTGGTGACAAGGTTTAGGTCCCTACAGCATGTAGCTCGGAGGGATTGGGATTTCTTTAAATGGAGCATGTCCAACAGCTCTGGGTTTGACATAGCTTTGTATGTTAGGCAGAGATCGCCTCTGAGTAGACGATATGTGATGGAGTAAAGCTGGAGTTTTTTGAGACGGTCTGCGTAGGGCATCTGTTTGAGGCCACTAATCCTCTTTGTGAGGTATTTCTGTGGCCTCTCCAGTTGTTGTAGATGTCTTGTGAGGTACATACCAAAAGGGGTGCTGTACTCTATAACGGGTCTAATGAGTGATGAGTAGAGGGGGACAATGACCTCTTTTTTTCTGGATGAGAAACCTTTTGTGATGAGGTGTGTCACATAAAAGGATTTCCTGACCACTGTGGCAATGTGATTATCAAAGCAGAGACTACTGTCCACCTGTGTCCCAAGGTCTCTTATCACACTTACAATGTTAAGTAGACTACCACCTATGTGGTAGTTCATGGGTACAGAGTTTTTACCAAAGGGGATGACAATGCACTTTTTGGCATTGAGCTTAAGGCCATGCAGACCCTATTCTGGCAAGCAGTGAGTGTAAGGCAGAGAATTAATCCTAGTTTAACTTCAGTCCAGATTTACAAATATATGAAGAGGAAATGGTAGTGGGAGAACACCACCTGCAGTCTAACAGAGTTTGCAGCTGTTCCCCTAATACCCTTGCCCCATCCTTTCCTTGCTATTACTCTTATAGATGTGAACCTCTCTAATGATTTAACATGGATTTACTTAGGAATACTGTCTCAGGTGACATGTTCCAGCTACAACACACTCTGTCTCGGAATAGTACTTTTCAAGTCAACTTGAAATTTCTTCATGCCTGCTTTGATCACATGTCCCCTTCTATCACAATTATCTTTTTAGGTCAGTGTTCCCACTTGTGATCAAGGAATGTGGTATATTATATCATTCCTTTTTATTTTCTTGTTTAATGAATGCATGTCAAAATTACAGTCTCCATTTATACCTAAATGCCATCATAGCATTCACCATTTCTGGTATAGTCAGATATAGTGACAAAGTGGCTATTTCAGAGATCAGAAACACTGTTTAATGTGTTGTATACTCTTTATATAATAATGGTAAAAACTGTTAGTTGAACGTATAATCTGTGATGTACAGTAAGCAAAAAAAGCATAGGCAATATAGAACAGCCGAAAAGCTGAGGTTAAAAGAAGGGCAAAAGCCCATCGCATTAGAGACATTTGCCACTTGTAAAGAGGAATTTGTATCAAGATAGTGGATAGTTTTTGGAGAATTTTGATCAGATAAAAATGTTTTATTTTTTGTTCTGGTAATTAACTGCACAACAGGAAAAAACAAAAAGAATACAGAAAAATTCAAGTAAAATAGATATAATTAAAATATGAATGGTGCAACAAATCAAAAATTGATCAGAAAACAAAACAGAAAAAAACATTCCAAAACCTTTGGAAATTTAAGGCAAAAACATTGTCTTTGTAACAGTTGTAAATTCTATGCTGATAAGTTTGAAGCAAGTTCTCAACATTGGAAGGCCCTTTCTTCCATAATCTGAAGACAGTAGCCAGACACCATAGTTATCATTCTAAGTAATGACTGTTCCACTTTGTCATGGGGGGGGGGGTAGTAGATCCTTGATATCCAACAGCCAAAACATGACATGGTTGGGGGGGTAGATTTTTAGCTAGAGCCCGTCCATCTACATGCTTTTGTCACCCTTTCCACAGCTTAGTTACAGAGGGGCATGATCACACTAGGTGTAAATAGTTACTCCCAGTGATGTACACGTCCAACACCTTGTATCTCTCACACCTTGAATTCTGTATAAAATCTACTGGGGTAATGTGCCAGAACTGAATCAGATGATTAGAGGAGCAAAGCTGAGGTCTTTCCATGTTGTTAGGCTGCCTGCCCACTGCTCCTTCTGCAGCTTGGTGCCTCAGTGCCAGGCAGATAATACCATTTGAGTTTCATGGACATAAAAGCAGTCTTATGCTTCTATATGATCTCTTCATACCATGCTATTAGTGTAAAAGTGGTTTTATGTTTCTATATGAGCTCTTCATACCATGACGTTAGTGTAAAAGTGGTTTTATGATTCTGTATAAGCTCTTCATACCATGTTGTAGTGTAAAAGCGGTCTTATTTTTCTATATGAGTTCTTCATACCATGTTGTTAGTGTTTTTTGGGGCATACTGAGCTCAATAGAAAAATTAGCCAGCCATCTGCTGATATTGTCTCTATCACTAGATGTACAAGGCTTTTTATTACTATCTGCTAAGGGGCACCAATTAATAATCCTATTACATCTAAGGCTGAGAATACTGATTATAGCATTGATATGCAAATTTCTAATAGTGTGGATTTGATTTCCTAGGGAAAAAAATTAGCTGATCCAAAAAAAAAAAAGAGTATACAATTAAAATTAAGTGGGGGGCTTCACCCCCCACACACCCCCACAAACCCCCAACTTAAATATAGCAACTCCAAGATTGCACCACAGTGGAGAAAACAGCAAAGCCCGGAGAACGGCCGAGCAAATTTTTTCCCTGGGAAAAAATTTGCTGATCCGTTCCTTCGCTGTTTTCAGCTTTCGGACTTTGAAGTTCAATATATCAGCATTCGCTATTTTTAGTGTTCGCTGATGCGATATAGACCCGGGGAATTTTACATGCAAATCTAAATATGTAGTGTATCTGATTATTTGCAGGTCGTGCGGGTCCTTTTATGTAGGACGTACGAGCAGAGAACTTAATGAAAGAATGTATGAGCACAAATGGACAGTTGAGTCAAAAGATGAAAATAATGTCATAGGTAAGCATTATAAAACAGGGAATTGTCAGGCAGACTTTAAATTTTTGGTGTTAGGGGAAATAAAATGGTATGAGTTGATGTTCAATACAGAGGAAGAACTTGGCTGGCTTGAATATTTATGGCAAGTCAGGCTAAATTCATATTATCCACCAGGTTTGAACAGTCGGGAAGACTTTGTGGCTTACCTAAAAAGGAAAGGGTTAAGACATTAACTAGAAAAGTCATGTGATGTTAATTAATTGATCTCAATGAATTATTTAAATGTGTTTTGTAAAGAAGTTCATTCAGTCTGATGAAGTCTCAGTGTTTGGAGATGAAAGCACTTACTGAATCTGTTACAATAAAAGTTTGGTGTTTTTTATGACCGTTTTTATCTACATTTACTAAGAAGTTTGGTTTTATGTTTTGCTATTGGAATGAGGAAATAGGCCTCTCCTCTCTCCCTCTGTAAATAACTTCAGTAAAGGACTGCTTAATATTGTTCTGTAGGGTTTATAAAACTCTGCTGGTAGACCACCTGAACCTGGTAATTTCCCATTAGGAAGTGGTCAGTACTGTTTCCTATCTTTTCTATTGTAAAAGGCTTTTTCAGAGCTTGTTGCTCAAGTTCTCTGATTTGAGGGAGATTGTTTTGTTGAAGGAAGGTATTCCAGTAGGCAGAGAGCTGGCCGCTGGTCTGATTATATAGTTCCCTAAAACACTGTTTAGCACATTTAATGATTATTTGTGTGCCCTGTAACACATTTCTATTATCTGCTTTCATAGCCATGAAGGAAATCTCTCGTCTCTGTTCACTTAGCCTAGAAGCAAGGAGTTTGAGAGACCTTGCCCAGTCGTAGGTGTGCCATCTTTCCCATTTGCTATGAGTGCTGTTTAGATAGAGGGCCTTGCATTCCACTCAAAGCTATTAAATCTCTTTGATAAGCCATGTTCTGTCTTCCCCAACCCTTTTGTACCAGCTTTCTAGTCTCTTAATCACTGCTTCTAATTGTCTGACTCTCCCTTTCTGTAAAGCTCTCATGTTCGTCTTACTCCACTCTGACAAACTTCTTACAAGGTCTTTAAAGTTTTCCCAGTATGAAAAGATATGGACCACTCTACAGGTGCAGTCCTACTAGTACTCTTTAATTAGTTTATTTAGAGCAGGTCTATGTTGCTGGGAGCAGAGCAACACAGTATTAAACTTACAGGCTGTAGGAACTTAATCAATGGCTAAGGCTAAGATTCGGAACCATACATAGTTGTGGTGCAAGTGGGTGGATGTACTGTGATTCAACATATCAATTGTATTCAAAATGTGGGAACTTACTAGTGCATAATTTAGATGAGAGACAGTACTCAAATGGTGATCTATAAAGAGATAATCCCTTCCTTGAGGGTAGAGTGTATGTCATGTGTCAAATAACTGTAGGTCCTTCAGAAAATTCTTAAAACAGCACTATGTCTTCATTTTTGTAAAGTGTTTCTGCAAGATTCTGTCTAAGGTAGGATCCAAGGGTAGAGTGAAGTCACCTCCCACAACTACAGTATAGGACAATCATTCCATTTCTAGAAAGGCCATTGAAAACTGGGTCATATTTTGATGGTCATCTTCAGTAGAACCATAAAAGTAACCCAAGATAGTTAAGGCCCCAGGTGTTTTTACCTTTGCTACAATCCATACACCCCCCAGGTCTTTTTTTAGAGGCTAACAAAGACCAGTTCATCCCCTTATACACCAATATAGAAGCACATTTCTGAGCTGTTGTATAGCAACTAGAAACACACTGCCCCTTCCATCTTATAAGAAAAGGTTCTCAGGATTTATTTATCTAAATTAGTTTCCCAGATGAGAATTATATCTGCATTCATCTCTTCCCATAACCTTATACAAACATGTTGTTCTATAGCTGTGAATATGTGCCTCACATTCCAAGAAATTCCAGTGACCCTCCAAAGCACTACTGAAGTAAAGTGAAAAATTATTTTGGCTGTATGGTCTTCTGGTTGAGTAGTGAGTAATGAACAGTAGGGAGAGTTATGACCATCAAAGTACAGGACCTAATATCCATTTATGTTGTGCACAAATCTGAGGGCAGGTGGGAGAAAAGGTTCCACGTATAGGAAGTGGCTGGGACTGCATAGACTAAACATTGCTGGGTCTCTACACTATTAACATCTGCATAACCATCACCCATTTTAGTAAATCTGCAAACATAGGAAATAGAATTTTAACCAACAAAGCAGCTGGTAATAGTTGCCAAGCACAAAGAAACATAAATACCTGGGTGGTGATGTATCTCCTTTGGGACAATTACTTCTAAAGCACCTCCAAGAGAGTCATAGGATAAAACCTAGAGCAAAGGAGTCAAAAATGCTATCATCACAGTACCTTCATGTCGGCAAACTTCCATTTGTCACCTTTTGTATGGCATGCACCATGGCACACCTATTTAGTGACTTCTCCAACTGATCCAGTCCCAATGGCACGGGATCTGGAGTAGCAAAGTCATCACATTTTGCCTCCTCATCCAGTAGGGTATATCTCTTACTTATTGCCAACAACACAGGTGAAAGAAGAAACCTTCACCAAGTTTTTAGGACACCTGTCCATGTTGTGTTTTTCTTTAAAGATAGTGCAAACTGTTTCTTCCAAGGCAGAGATTTACCAGGAGATGTAGGATCAGATCGAGATGAATGTTTGGCTTCCTTTGCTTTCTGGCCTGTCTCCTTAGCCGTAGGTCCTACTTTGCTCCATTCTGTCAAAGTATGTTGCAGGACACCTACCACAAAAGCATCATCATCCTGTTCAGGGAGTTCAAAGGATGTAGAGAGACCAGCATAATTGACTACTAATGAGGCAGGGAAACAAAGTGGATAGGTAGTCCCCATCTCTTGCAATTTCATGGTATAAGAAACCATGGCTTTTCTTTTCAAAAAACAGTAATTGCTGTACTCAGGGGATACCTGGATACTGGTTTCTGCTACAGTAGTTGTTCCCCAGCTCCCTTCCTTCCTTAACTCCAGTTCTCTGATATTAAAGTCCAAAACATGGACAATGAAGTGCCAAGAAAGGTTGAACACCCTGTTTCTGACATTGCTTCTTGGGCCCTTTCTATCATGATAGAGACACTCAGTTGAAGGAGTGGTGATAAAAAACAGGATTGGCCCCTTCTTTGCCTTCAGGCAGCCCAATGAAGAATAAGGTATTGCACCTATTCCTATTTTCCAAGCCTTACTATCTCAGTTGTTACTCATAGATTTAAGCTGTTTGTGTCATTTGAACCTCTTTGTGGGCTGCCAATTCCCACTGGTGCTTGTACAGTATATCTGATAATGCCTAAAGCTTAAAATCCTACTTTAGGTTGGCCTCTTTCAGACCAGCAGCATCATTTGAAACTGTCTGTGCCATTGCTATAAGTTTGATGAGTGAGGCTTAGAGGTTGCTCACCCCATTAGATGGCTGAAGACGTTTATTTGCCATGTTATCCCCATGTGCAATCAGCCAGCAAGCAGAGACTGCATTCCTGGTAAGTAAAGTTTGATGAATGAGGCTTAGAGGTTGCTCACCCCATTAGATGGCTGAAGACGTTTATTTGCCATGTTATCCCCATGTGCAATCAGCCAGCAAGCAGAGACTGCATTCCTGGTAAGTAAACTATTTACATTTGTTTGGTGAAAAACCTGTCCAGATACTATACAGCCAATCTCACACAATATTCAATGAAGAGAAGGCATGACACTAAAGAAAACGGGACAATATAAGCAAATGTAGACACTTTCCCCTCATTCTCAGAACATTTTGATGTTTTTCCCCATGTGTGTCCTCACCTTGATTAGAAAAAGTTGCAGACAACCAGTAACCAGTAACTACTACCAGTAACCCACCTCAGCCAATCAGAGGTTACTTATCACACCTTGATCTCTAGGGTGCCATTTTCAATTTCCCCACTTTCCCTTACTGCCGATAACTGAAACAGGCTCCCAAACATGCTTCAAGGTAAAACCTGCCTTACTTTTGTTTTATATTGTCTGTATAACAATATTTCCACTTGGAATATATCCATCTGATCATACATTGTGCACATACATGTGAATTTATTTTGAGAAATGTAAATAGGGGTCTGTTACTTTTGCCATTTTGGAGTCCCGCAACTACACGCATATTACTGTTTGCACTACAATCCTCCATTCTTACATTTGCCTACCTGCTCAGCTCTCTATACCCCACTCTATGCTACAGTTTTGTCTTGTGTTCCTGCTCCTAATGCTAATAAATGACTTGTGGAGCTGGGTTATGCTTTAAACAGTAAACAGATGTATAACTGCTCCTAGTCATCAAAGTCATCCCTTTCTGAGCAGAATTATGCCTATACGGGAGTGGCATCCACGGCATATTATTATCGGAACACTGCTATTCTATATTTGACTAATTCCAACCTAGCTACATTGGATTTAATACTACACATGAGCATTGTTGTTCTCATGTGCTTGTTTGTACCCTGTACATAGTTGGTTACTTGTAAGCCGCAAAACTTTGTTATAGAGTATACTGCAGTCCTAGCCTCTAGATATTTTGCTTTTGAATTTGAGTTACTTTGTGAAATGAACTTCTTACTCTAATGAGAACATCAGCAAATATCTTGCATTTATGTAGCTAGCTACTGTTACAAATACTAGCCAATGGCATGCATTTTGTGCTTTACTTTACTGTTTAAACAACTAGCATCTGTTCTTGGTTTTATGGACATGTACTCACTCTTATTAATGATGTAAACACTTGTTAGTGATTTATGTTGTGTTTAATCAGAATTTGTAACCCTTCTGCCTTCATTCTACCTTCGAGCTTACTTCAGCCCTTCTAAACTCCTGTTGTCTGTGTTCTATTTCTCCTTATAGTGCATCGTGTTTGTCCTGCACATAAACTACTGCCTTGATCTTCTCTCTGCAGTAAAAGTTTCTTACAGCGCAGTGTCTCTCCAGGCATCAGTACCATCAAGCCAAGGAATAAATCTGCCCATTCCATTTTATAACTGCACAGACAAGATTTTTAGTAAGTAGCTACTGCAATTTGTAATTTGTACTGTCCTTGGTTATTTGGAAATTATTTCACCTACCTCTATGTCTTTGGGACTCCTTTGGAAGCCCAGCAGCAAGGAACTAATACCCCCCCAATCTAAAACCCACTGCCTTCCTACATTACTTCATGGACAACATACAGTTCTAATTTCTGGACTCTTGGGACTATCCCACATACCCATATCTTCTAATAAACCTTTTTTCTTTTAACTACTACAGTTCACAAGTAAAAGGAAACAAACAAATTTAAAAAGAAAAAGTAAAATATAACATATTTCCTTACCCCTCTGATTGTTTTTTTCTGATTGCACAAGATTGCTGTTCTGGCCCAACCTGCTCTGTTCGCCCTCGCTTCACTCGGACTCACTCCACTTCCCTACCCTACCCCCATTCCCACCCACACCCTCTTTCATTACTTTTGTACTTCTTGATAACCACACTCTCTACCCAATTAACCAATCACCTCTCCCAAACCATACCCCCACCCATATAACCAGTCCTACCCACCTCTACTTCAACAACTCCTCACAGCTCCCAAAGCTCACATTATCCTCCAACTGCTGCCCACCCTAGCATAATCAACCTCATCCCTCCTGCCTTATCTCTGTAAACTCTTCTAACCATGCTCCACTACCACACCTTTTTTTACTACACCATACTATCAGGCCTTCTCTTCCTTGCCTATAACTCTACTAACCCCCACAATCATAACATCCAGCGCAACAGCTCCCCTACTCTATCAAGCAACTACCCCACACCTCTAACCAAATCATACAGTTAAATTAACCCACAGCTTTACTCCTTTATCTACTCTCTTCTCTTTTGTCTCAGTCATGTAAAATCCACCTACCCATCTGCCCCACTTTAAGTTATCACCTCATAAAAAGCAAACTAGCGCACATACTACTACACTCCTTAACTCATATAAAACTACTTACAGATATCCATCCTAATCCTGGCTGGATTACTCATATCACATCTGCATATTAACTCACACAAAGCCATTATCATGGCCATCTACCTACCCCCAGGTAAGAACCTTCCCAACATTGAATATCTCCTCTCCTGGTCCTCCACCACTTTCAGTCAAGAAACCATCATCCTATGTGATTTTAATCTTGACTGGCTTACCTGTTATTCCAACTGCCCTTCTAACTTTATCAATCTATACAACTATACCCAAATCATAAACTGTCCCACTTGTATTGACAAACACTCTCAAAAATAATCTCTACTTGATTGGATATTGACCAACAAACCTAACCAGAATGACCAAGGAGGCTGCCCTCCAATCAGCCTTAGTGATCATTCCCCCACCTATTTACTAAAAAAAAAAAAAAAAAAAAAAGAATACAAACCCAATCTATTTCTCCCATCCTATACACCCACTGCAAGAAAAATTTTTCCCTGATACTTTCAGCCTACTGCTACAACAATGTGACTGGTCACCACTAAGAACAGTTAAACTGGACCTTACAGTTGAACACTTTAATAACAAATTCCTTGAACTCCTAAATAATTTGGCCCCTTGGCTTTCCAATGACACTAAACTTCTTAACAAACAAAGAGATAGAGCTAAGGCCTTATACCAATCCACCAAAAGCATAATTGACCAAACCTTATATCAGCAGCTAAGGACCCAAAGAAATGTATAAAAACTGACAAAAAATACAACTTCCATACCTCTCAAGTAAGGCACCTTCACAACCATTGCAAATTCTGGCAAAATATTAACTACTTCCTTAACCCAGGTAAAACCTTCACCCCCTCCCCCACCACATCCAACACCTCCAAATCCATAGCATCCCAATTCAACTCCCACTTTATTAACTCCATCACCTCCCTCCTAGATAAGCATCAAAACCTACCTCTCTCAGCCCCCCTACTGCCTCTAACACCACCAAGTCTTTCTCCTTTAGACCTGTCCATACCTCCTACATAAAAAGTTCCTCAACAAACTTAAACCAAGCAGCCTAGCTGCAGACCAACTCCCCAATGAATTCTTAAATATTGCCGTCTATCCTATATCTCTTCTTATCAATCACTTTATCTCTGAACAATATGCGCCTCACCTCTTGAAAGTTGCACATATCATCCCCTCCACAAGGGCAGCCCCTCCAGGGAAATCACAAACTATCATCCCACTGCCATCCTCCCTCCCATAGCTAAAATCCTAGAGAAATGCATTCACCAACAACTCCAAGATCACATCATTGACATCAACCTTCTATCCCTCTCCCAGCATGATTTTAGGCCAAAGCATAGCACAAACACAGCCTTAATATCATTTACTGACACCATTCATCACCTCATGAACAATAGTTTCCTAGTCTCAGCAATCTTCCTTGACATGTCAAAGGCATTTGACACTGTCTCCCACCAGCTTCTCCTAAACATACTTGCCACCTACCATCTCAGTTCATCCACACTTACATTGTTCAAGAGCTACCTATCTGACTGTAAACAAGCCACCAAATGGGAGAAAAATCTCTCTCCTCTGCTACCAGTATCCACGGGTGTACCCCAAGGATCCATACCTGGCCCCCTCCTTTTTATCCAATTTACCAATAATATAAACTCAGCAACCCAACACGCTACAATCATACAATATGCAGATGATATATCCCTTATCTTCTCAGCCCCAACTCTCCAAGAACTTCAGGATAAGACTCAAAAAGCATTTCAGGAAATAAAAGCCTACGTAACCAACCTCCAGCTCATTCTAAACCCCAATAAGACCAAACTGATGTTCTTCACCAACAAACCATCTAGTAACCACTCTCCATCCCTTACTATTCAACCCAGTAATGGAACCATAATTGCACCCACAAATCATACCAAACTCCTAGGTGTAACTATAGATGACAGGTTGAAATTTGATATTCACATTTCCCTGTCAATTAAAAAAGTCCATGCCAAATTTGGATCTCTCTACCGTGAAAAACCTTTCCTTACAAACCAAGCCAGACTAGCCACTGCTAGATCCCAACTTCTATCTACATTACTGTACTGTTCACACATATTTACAAACCTCTATAAAACTGACCTAAACAATGTATCATCCTGTTATTATAAAATTGCAATATTTGCCAGCAACCATATCCCATAAATCTCATCACTGGTCTGCTCTCTATCAACTGAATTGGCTTGAGCTTCCCAACCTCCTAACATTAAACCATCTCACCTTTACATACAAAATCATTCACAACCCTAACCAATGCCCCTCACTTTCCTCCCTAGTTGAACCTCAAGTTAATACAAGGCCCCTTAGACCTTCCAACTGATTGATGCTAAAAATAACCCAGTCACAAAACCACCATGGCAACTGTCTTTACTCTAACAAAATAGCTGTGCCTCAACACATTCAAAACACTCCCAACTACTTTTCCTTTAAAACCAAAATTAGACAACATCTCAAAGCCAGGTGGATTTGCTGCTGCCCTTCTCATGGATAATCAGTCCCCTCCCTTTCTACTTTGCTCTTTCCCCTCTCTAAGCAACCTATCTCCAGCTTTAGCCCATTTTAAATGTTGCTACTGTGCAGTAAACAATGAACATTTTAAGTGTACTACAACTGATGACACCATAGATGCTTCTCTGTCAATCAATTTCACTCATTGTTGTTTCATGATCTGCAATGCTGCTCACATCCTAATTTTTATCTCTGGAATTCTGGAATATACATGTACAAGCTTTGTATTAAGTGTATTATTATATTATGTAATTTTAGGATTTTTATACTTTTGTATAATTTTGCATTATCTTTACAATGTTATTGAATGTGGAGCTCTTCTCCCTAGGTCTCTGCTGAAAACAGGCTCCTTGACCCAGTCGGACACTACCCGGTTAACAAACGTAAAATAAAATAAATAAATAAATGTGTACTCAAAAGGGCAGCAGGAACAAGCCTGTGGATGTATTAAAAGGGATACCAGGAACATGCCTGTGGATTTATTCAAAATAATATTAGGAGCCTTGTGGTGGCTGTAGTCAAGAAAAAACACAGACCTGTTTGTGGATGAGACTAGGGGTCAAACACCAGCTTGACCTGAGCTGGAGAACCATGACTATGGGCTATAAGAAACTATTGTATTCTTTTGAGAGACTTTAAATAAATTTGAACTGTAAGCAGCATGACATAGCTTAAATGAGAAGTATGTTTGTTTTCACTTTATTTTAAAAGTGACCTTTATTTTGGATTCCTCAGTATAAATAAAGTGCACCTAAACTAACCCACTCCCTACAGTGGAGGTCTGGAAGTTTGCATTATAACTTACAATGGGCAGAACCTAAGCTTTTTGATAGAATAAAACTATGGCCTCACATTTCAAACAAATGTTCATATCTCTAGAACCGGATCTACGTCATATTTTCGACCCTTAAAAATGCCGAATTTCATATGGCCGTGACCATATGATTGACATTTGAAATGTTGAACATATGAAAAACAAAAGTAAAAAACAACAAACACTTACCTAAACACTGCTAGCAGGGGGGCAAGCCTCTCACACCCCCCGTAACATAAATATACCAACTCCAAGGTTCCATTCTGTACTGTATGGAGATGTCGGTTCCGCATTATCGGCATTTCAAAAGCTTAGGTTCTGCCCAATGTAAGTTACAGTGCAAACTTCCAGAACTCCACTGCAGAGAGTGGGTTAGTTTAGATGCACTTTATTTATAGTGAGGAATCCAAAATAAAGGTCACAGTGGAAAACTGGATCTCTAATCAACAGCTGATAGTAAACCCTAATAAAACAAGCTATTGCTCTTCTCCCCTACTCACAAATCCTCTCAACCTTCGTTTACTATAATATCTAACAATGGGACCATAATCTCATCAGATATGTATATCAAACACCTGGGTGTTATAATAGACAACAACCTCAAATATGATATGCATGTAAACCAAACTATTAAAACTGTTAATACAAAACTTAGCTCCCTATACAAAAACAAACCTTTTCAAACCCCTCTAGCTAGGACTGCCATTGCCCATACCCATCTGCTTTTAGCTGTACTCTATGCCTCACCAATACTCACTTACTTGAACAAAACTGATCTCAGCAAACTCTCTAGCTGCTACAATTAAATTGCCAGATTTGCCACAGGAACTCCCTACAGGACACGCCATTGTCAAAACCTACACCTCTTATGTTGGCTAGACCTCCCCAGGCTAATTCAATTTAACCAACTTACTGTAGCATTCAAGGTTATTAACCATCCAGAAAAAACACCCTCCCTTAAAAACATTCTCCATCCCTACAAAAACTCTAGGCCTCTTCGTTCCACTACAAAACTTTTGGTTCAATCTGTTAAAGCTAACAAACTATCTGGAGAATCTTTGTTTGCAAATTTAGTAGGCAAAACCTGGAATTCGCTCCCATCTGACCATACTCTGAACTCTTCCCTTAATCAGTTCAAAAAAAATCTAACCCAGTATTTTAAAACTCACTGGTTATGTCCTTGCTCTAACCCTGACTAAAGCCTCATCTACTTCCATATCTCTACAATTTCTGATTCATAGCAATTAACTTCTTACACTAAAAGTCTTGAAAACAGAAACTGTAATATCTTTGCAGATACTCTGTATATAAGCTGCACCTAAATGGTTTGATAAAAGAAACTATAATATATTTGTATATATCTCTGTATATAAACTGTATTCTTCATAAGCTTGAAATGTGAGACTATAACTTGTATGTTAATATAATATGTTTGTGCATATACTGTAACCTGCTTGTCTTTATCTGTTTGTAAGTTTGGAGCTTTTCTCCCTGGACATCCGCTGAAAATGGACATGTATCCAGTCAGACTATCCCAGTCACCAAATGTAAAATAAAATAAATAAATAAATAAATGTCGATTATATGGTCTCAGCCATATGAAATTCGACATTTTGAAGTGTCGACAATGTGAAGGGGACCCCTCTGGAACCCTAGAGGTTACTAAAACAGTGTATATTTCAAACGCTGCAGCACAAACCATTTTATAGTGGTATTATTCATTAGGTTCTAGCCCTTAAAAATGATTTATAAGTCACAGTAAATATAATAACTTTTAAGTTTGTAATATTTTGTAAACAGAAACCATTCAAATTACACACATACTGTTACCAGCATTTTGTTTATCCAAATGATAACTTTCATATGAGGCTGAGTAATTGTGTCTGTACTTCTTGGCTATGAAGATATTTAAAAAAACATGAAATGTATGACAATATACATTAATATTATATGAACAACAATTTATATCTCTTTACCTGCACTAGACAGAGGTCAAATATCAATACAGGTGTGTTTGCAGTTGCATAAGCTTTAGGATCAAATCTTTCAACACCTTATATATAGCATAGTTTTCAATTATTAATGCAATATGAGCAAAGAATATATGACACCTAGAGGTGTAAGTAGGATGTAACTGCAGAAGAAGTGTCACTCAGCTGTAATGAGCTAAAGAACTACCACCAGTGCTTTACATTTGCTACAATGCCTTCTACCACCCTAATTTCTCATTGCCTTTGTAAGATGCATAGACTATGTCAGTCTTCATATATATAGTCTTTTAACAGTTTTTAATAAGGTAGGTAAATGAGGCAGCTGTTTTTTGATGAAGGTAGGTATTTGTCTAGTGCTACATTGTAATGAAGATTTATTACACTTGGAAATATATCGCTCTAACTCACTTCAGTGACTAGTCACATACGGCTTATAACTGGCGGTGAAGGCCACTTTCTTGCTAGAATAGTCAAAAAATGTTGTATGCTCATTATGTTGCCTAGGTTTTACTCCTCAAACTGTGCATTTGGGTGGCATAACACTGTTTTAGTTCCTATGAGTATGTTTCTCTTTAAGCTTGCCTCCAGCAAATCAAGGAGCAGAAGCAGAGACACTACGGTGTATATTGAACAGCACCACAGCCTATTGTCATTCCTGGCCTCTAGCTAGCAACATTTTTAGAATGCTATTAATATGGATGGCTTACCAAAACAGATTCTCTTCAAAATATGCTGTTCCAGTGAATAAATATTAATTTCTGTCTTTTACATCCTAAAGTCGATGGGAAGTTTATGTCTAAAGTTATTAGCTGAAATGCTCATATATAGAACAATGTAATTCTTATGTCTAAAATATTTACACCATGCTACAAATGAATATACATTTACATCTGAAGCATTCATTCTGTTATTCTGATTAACAACATGTTGGACAGCTCTTTTAATGAAACCAGAGATCAAGATCTCATTATTTTTAAATATCGACCTCATTCCTTTAAACATTACAGTACAGTCATTGTCCTCTAATTACTTTGAAGTACAAAGCAGTAACCAACGATGCTGTTGTTAACAGATGGCGGGACATGTGTGTCTGTATACCTCACTGTGGGTTCTTCATCCCCACCCATCCTGACCCGTGAAATCTCGCCACATTTTCCTGACAGTAGTTTGTGTATCCACATCATGTTATCAAATTCTGTTCTTTTCAAGTTACAAAGAATTCTGTCTCTTTCAGCCTTAGATAACAGTCCCCCATTCCCTCCACTCCCCTCACTTCTAGTATGAAATACCAACTTCCTGAAAGTCGACATGCTGAGTAGAGCAAAAAAAATCATTTTTACTTGTTTTTTTGCAGAGGAGCAAGTCCCTCTGCACTCCCTGATGTGGAAGGCAATCCCTCTCACACCTCCCAAACTTATATATACCAATTCCGCAGTCACACCAACTTGAAGAATATGAACACAGGAAATATCATTTGGAATTAGGTTGTTCGTTTTTTGTCTTAGTGCTACTCCTGCTCGAGCATGTAGGGCAGCCATCCCTCTCACCATCTTGCTAGTTTTCATTGGCCATTCTAAAACTCTGACATCTCTTTCCTTAAATGTCTTCCAGAGCTACAGGGGGCATGCAAACATGGTCCTAGCAATGCATGATACAGTGAGCTCATTACTTCCTCAAACATGGTCCTAGCAATGCATGATACAGTGAGCTCATTACTTCCTCAAACATGGTCCTAGCAATGCATGACACAGTGAGCTCATTACTTCCTCAAACATGGTCCTAGCAATGCATGATACAGTGAGCTCATTACTTCCTCAAACATGGTCCTAGCAATGCATGACACAGTGAGCTCATTACTTCCTCAAACATGGTCCTAGCAATGCATGATACAGTGAGCTCATTACTTCCTCAAACATGGTCCTAGCAATGCATGATACAGTGAGCTCATTACTTCCTCAAACATGGTCCTAGCAATGCATGATACAGTGAGCTCATTACTTCCTCAAACATGGTCCTAGCAATGCATGATACAGTGAGCTCATTACTTCCTCAAACATGGTCCTAGCAATGCATGATACAGTGAGCTCATTACTTCCTCAAACATGGTCCTAGCAATGCATGATACAGTGAGCTCATTACTTCCTCAAACATGGTCCTAGCAATGCATGATACAGTGAGCTCATTACTTCCTCAAACATGGTCCTAGCAATGCATGATACAGTGATCTCATTACTTCCTCAAACATGGTCCTAGCAATGCATGATACAGTGAGCTCATTACTTCCTCAAACATGGTCCTAGCAATGCATGACACAGTGAGCTCATTACTTCCTCAAACATGGTCCTAGCAATGCATGATACAGTGAGCTCATTACTTCCTCAAACATGGTCCTAGCAATGCATGATACAGTGAGCTCATTACTTCCTCAAACATGGTCCTAGCAATGCATGATACAGTGAGCTCATTACTTCCTCAAACATGGTCCTAGCAATGCATGATACAGTGAGCTCATTACTTCCTCAAACATGGTCCTAGCAATGCATGATACAGTGAGCTCATTACTTCCTCAAACATGGTCCTAGCAATGCATGATACAGTGAGCTCATTACTTCCTCAAACATGGTCCTAGCAATGCATGACACAGTGAGCTCATTACTTCCTCAAACATGGTCCTAGCAATGCATGACACAGTGAGCTCATTACTTCCTCAAACATGGTCCTAGCAATGCATGATACAGTGAGCTCATTACTTCCTCAAACATGGTCCTAGCAATGCATGATACAGTGAGCTCATTACTTCCTCAAACATGGTCCTAGCAATGCATGACACAGTGAGCTCATTACTTCCTCAAACATGGTCCTAGCAATGCATGATACAGTGAGCTCATTACTTCCTCAAACATGGTCCTAGCAATGCATGACACAGTGAGCTCATTACTTCCTCAAACATGGTCCTAGCAATGCATGATACAGTGAGCTCATTACTTCCTCAAACATGGTCCTAGCAATGCATGATACAGTGAGCTCATTACTTCCTCAAACATGGTCCTAGCAATGCATGATACAGTGAGCTCATTACTTCCTCAAACATGGTCCTAGCAATGCATGACACAGTGAGCTCATTACTTCCTCAAACATGGTCCTAGCAATGCATGATACAGTGAGCTCATTACTTCCTCAAACATGGTCCTAGCAATGCATGATACAGTGAGCTCATTACTTCCTCAAACATGGTCCTAGCAATGCATGACACAGTGAGCTCATTACTTCCTCAAACATGGTCCTAGCAATGCATGATACAGTGAGCTCATTACTTCCTCAAACATGGTCCTAGCAATGCATGATACAGTGAGCTCATTACTTCCTCAAACATGGTCCTAGCAATGCATGACACAGTGAGCTCATTACTTCCTCAAACATGGTCCTAGCAATGCATGACGCAGTGAGCTCATTACTTCCTCAAACATGGTCCTAGCAATGCATGACACAGTGAGCTCATTACTTCCTCAAACATGGTCCTAGCAATGCATGACACAGTGAGCTCATTACTTCCTCAAACATGGTCCTAGCAATGCATGATACAGTGAGCTCATTACTTCCTCAAACATGGTCCTAGCAATGCATGACACAGTGAGCTCATTACTTCCTCAAACATGGTCCTAGCAATGCATGACACAGTGAGCTCATTACTTCCTCAAACATGGTCCTAGCAATGCATGATACAGTGAGCTCATTACTTCCTCACTTCACAAATCAAATCCTCTAAGAATACATCGCAACCTCACATTTGTTTTTGCAGTAGTTTTAAACCTTATTATTTCACACTGTTTGTGAAGGATGGCAAACAGAAGTTGCTGGCTTAGTTACGGCAACACCATTTTTTCCCAAACTGTGACTCACTCCAAAACTTTAAATTATTCTTTCCATTCTGAGAGCTATATAGCCTGAAACATTAAAATGCAAAAAAGAATGCCACACATTATTTTCATATAAAACATGAATATAGTATAAAAACATAAATCACCTTGGGGATTCAATTTTCCATGCAATAGTAAAGGTGTCTGCCCAAATTTATTTTCTGTAATAATCTGTGCTACTATGAAAGGTAATATGAGCCAGGTGTAGTTAACACAAATGAGCTGATAATATACTACTGCAGCTGTTACACTATGTGTATTAACAACCCACAATACATAATGTACTTTTGTGATTAATAGCTAGTCTTTCAAGTATGATGTCAACTGACAGGTTAGGAATTTTGCACATCGATGCATGCAAAATTATTTTTTTCTGAGTGCACTGTATGCACCAGTGGGATATTTAACTGCTTTTTCAGATAACATATTGCTGACATCTGTATATCTTAATAGCCTGCCCTGAAATTTGGAATTTGCTCATGTGCTCCTAGAGGATTCAGATCTTCCGTGACTATAATCCTAGTCCTCCTAACGGACTCCTTTATTCTCACCTGCAGCCTCTCTCTCTCACCCTCCCTCTTCCTACTCCCTTAATGTGTTTCGGGCCGATATTTTGTACCAGTAAAACAGTACCCACACATTGAAATAGATCTAGGAAGTTCCCATATTTAGGATAGCTACTAGAAATATGCATGTTTCCTAATGAGGGTTACTTTGTTCCTTCATTCTGTGCAAAAAAAAAAAGCAGTTACTACCCTATTACACTGTGAAACAAACAACGTGTAAGACATACTAGTGGCCAATTATTTTCAGAAAATCAAGAAAAGAGATATGATGTCTCCTTACTTAAATGTTGGAACTCGTAATGCAGACTCTAAAAGTCTGGAAAAAAAGACTGAAAAATACAGGAAATGAGAGAATATGGAAGCCAGGGCAGGTATCTGCTTCATGTGTACTAACCCCACCCCTGCCCTTAACCCTAACACTAACTCTACACATTACATTTCTAAAAACCCTTTCCCTAAAAGTACTACTAACACGACAACACTTGATCCTGGCTTTGCAACTGGAGTTTCATGATGTACAGGTATTTAATAGGACAGAAATATTCAACAATTTGTGAATCACTATTATAAGTGTTTCAGCATTTTGTGATTCTTTCTTTTGAGTATTTAACCTTTCATGATAGAATCATATATATAGATACAGGTACAGATAAACAAATAGATATGTGAGTGTGTGTGTGTGTGTGTGTGTGTGTGTGTGTGTGTGTGTGTGTGTGTGTGTGTGTGTGTGTGTGTGTGTGTGTGTGAGTATGTGTGTGTGCATGTGCATTTTTGTATACACGTTTGTGTGTGTGTGTGTGTGTGTGTGTGTGTGTGTGTGTGTGTGTGTGTGTGTGTGTGTGTGTATATCTATATCTATATATATATATATATATATATATATATATATATATATATATATATATATGTATATATATATATATATATATATATATATATATATATTTATATATGGTTTCCTATCTCAGTCTTGAAGCCTGCAGTCTTGAGAATCATAATCCCAAGACCAGAATATCGAAACACCAGAACGATGAAGGCCACAGTGCCTAAAAACCTCAAATACCAAATCCTTCTACCACTGTGAACCTGTTAATGAGTGCTAACATTGGTCCTGCGGGAGTGCAATTGCAGGAGTCTGATATTGTGGTCTTCAGCATTTTGGTTAAAAAAAAAAAACTCTAACCACATTTCCTGATCCCACTGGTTGCTAAGCAATTGCAATATTTTTGGTGGAAAACAAACACAGACGCATGTATTCTAATGGTAGGTAACAAATGATGGGCTCACTTACTCTGCTTGTTTCCCTGACTTCTGGATCTGCTGTTGGTCCTAACAGAACAATAACTTTTTTCTTTCCCCTCTACTGTACTAGGCAGCTGTCTCTCTCTCTCTCCCATACTTCCTTAACTCTAGTCACTGTTTTAGATGCTCCCATCTGTTCTGGAAGGCTACTCTGCTAATTCACTACCCTTTCTATGAAAAAAAAAACACTTCTTCCATTCTCCCCTAAACCTTCAACCTTGTAACTTCAGACTGTGTTCTCTTTTTGTAATGCATATATTTTTTGAAAGCGCATACTACTTGGTCTATGTGGATTTCAACAGAGCAGTTAAATATTTGTAGTGAATTTGAAATGAAACTCTGTATCTCCATTAGATGAGAAAAAAATATCACAACTGCCATATCTAATGCACAGTACGATGCCTAAAATAACATTTAAAACATTACACAGCATAATAGAATTATAATTTCTGCAGCAGAAACGCATTCTCTGCACCCCCATTCTGATTGTTCTGCTTTAACACCCCTGATAACCACATTTATGACCTAAGAAGTCACACTTACTCATGACAAAGAGAGAATACTCCCGCCTTTTCATTTTTATCTAAGCTGTGCAGCCTTGAGGATACCACTGCACAACATCTGTGACAAACCAACATGTGTAGTGCCAAAGCACTGACAAGATCAACAGTTGAATAAAGTCTGCAGGACCCTTTAGGAGTTGCCATCCCTTAACACATCTTAATGCTCTTGTTCCTGTCACATCCACATTCATCCTTCTTTATTCATGACTGTATATATTAAGTTCTTGGCTTGTTTCTTCATAATACCTCTAGATATTATAATTAGGCAGTGAAAACATTTAAAAAATGCTTTCACTGAAAATCTACTTCAGGCAAAAGCTTCCCCTATGCTTGATTATCTCCCAGTGCTCTTATGGGTAAATGCTTCCTCACAAATTAATAAAAAGATAAGTAGCCATACACATAAATTGGAAGAAATATACTGCTTTTGCAACAGTGGGGGGCAAAGTTCTCCACTCCCCCCTGTGACAAAAGACATCATCATACACACCATCTTTACTTAAATATATCTCGGCTGGTATTAGCTTAGCTGGATCTAAAAGATCCCAAGGCATCTATCAGGAAGAGTAGGGGAAGTTCCCTAATGTCTGGCCAAATTTTTTGTAGTAGTATAAATACCAGCTTGGACATCCTCTGAAAAGAGGTCACTAACCTAATGGGATGAAGGATTGAAGCTTTAGTGCTTTTATAGCTATTTATTTCAGTTTTGCGGCTAGAGTCTTATATCCTGTTTACCATTTACTTGCTTAAAGTTACATTCCATTGCTTTTCTGTTCTGTGTGTTCTTTGTGTCTGCCCTAAACCTCACTGAAACATTAAGCTAAAGTTTCTGAAATTCTAACCTACCTGGGGGTCATTGATTTACAAATAGCTCAGATTCTTAGGACTAGTGCTCCAATATTGGCTTCATTTGAATAGATCCCTCTATAGCTGCCTTGCTTCTTTCATCTTGAATTTTTTCCTAACCTTCCCACTTTTTGCTGTTGTGGTTTTAAAAGTCTGTGTCTCTGACTCCACCCCTTATAACAGTCTCACTTGCAGTGTCCCTCCATGCCCTCCTTCATTGCTCGTCTTTATTTAATTACTTTTCCCACTCACTGATTTCCATAGATTCATAATACCGAATGATCAATCAGTAAACCAGTATTGCTCTTGAGTAAACCTCCTTTACTACAAATTGACTCCTGCTCATTTTCCCAGAGCCCCCATTGCTTGACATCCTTGCCACGCTCTGAGAGGGTCCTGAATTAATTATTTTGCACTTCAGCTAACTCTTACAGTGTTACTGCTTTATTTTTGCTTTGTTGATTTTGCAATTAA
The DNA here is from genome assembly GCF_019279795.1 of Protopterus annectens. Taxonomy (NCBI): domain Eukaryota; kingdom Metazoa; phylum Chordata; order Ceratodontiformes; family Protopteridae; genus Protopterus; species Protopterus annectens. The sequence continues at coordinate 264,805,081 of NC_056746.1, read as the reverse complement.
AATTATTTTAAAGGTCCCTAATACTTAAAATCAGATTGCCCAAGTAGTTTGTTTAAGTTGTTTTGCGGTAGCATTCCACTCCCAAACAATCTTTTTTGTGTAACTCAGTCCAAAAAGATGCGTGACTTTCCAATGAGCAATAAAATGAAAGTAGAAAATCAAACAAATAAATCCATGTAAGTTAGCAAATTGTTTATTCCAAACGAGTAAGCGCTTTCGCCAAAGGCTTCTTCAGACTCTTTACACAAACTAAAACTTTGAACATCACTTTTAAAACCAACAAAAGCTTGTGATAGGATCTCTATAATCACATGTTTCCTTCATTTAAAAATACAGTAACCCATTAAACTCAGTTCCATGAATGTTACCTTGTTCAGCTAAGAAAAATACTGGTATATTAAAAGTAAGAACTGAATAGTTCAAAATAAACATACATAAAAAACATACATAAAAACATACATAAAAATGCATCGGTGCCCAAACATACATTATATTATATTAAACAATTGAGTATATCTCAGAGCCTTGTCATATTTACTTATCATCTCATGGTGCTTTAGGAAAATCTCGTACTGAACTTTCAGGCAGTATATATCAAAAAGCCATTTCAGACTTGGTTAGTATAACCCAAACTGCTTGTAATGCACATATTTACAAAGTGTGACTTTAGATATTTCCGTGTTTTACTGGAAGTTCATACTATCCAGAGTAGACTCGTAAAACAGTCAACAATTACAGGTGGTTAAAAACTTGTATCACATTAGTTAGGCTATTCTCGTATAAATCAAAAGTTAAAACAGTTTTCAAAATTACTTATTTTCTGCAGACTCTGAAACGCTTTTAAAAATCACAGCACAACAAAGTATTCCTTGCGTATGTGCCTGGTTAATTCTTGAATGCAAAACAAAGAACGCTACTGTGCATTTACGCACATAGCGTTCATAAAAATAAACATTGTGTCTATTTAAAAAGCCGATTAGGCTTACAACAGGCATAAGTACATGACGAGCTTTTCAATAGCTGTCCATTAGTTCATGCCTTAGTCTCTTCAATCTCCGTTAATAAACAGGGACATTTGACATTTCAGGATGTGAACGTAACTTACAAAAATGTGGGTGGAAGAATGCTTCAACAATAAACGAAGCAACAAAACGTCTATATGGAAACAGAGCAATATCTTAATAATTAACTTGACTCTCGTACAGATCCACAATGGTGGAAATAAGCACACTGACTTAAGCAACCATTAATTGTACTTTATAATTGTTACATCCTTGATACCCAAATTTAAAATATAGACATTGTGAAATGGACAGCTATTGAAAAGCTCGTCATGTACTTATGCCTGTTGTATACTTTGTTGTGCTGTGATTTTTAAAAGCGTTTCAGAGTCTGCAGAAAATAAGTAATTTTGAAAAACTGTTTTTAACTTTTGATTTATACGAGAATAGCCTAACTAATGTGATACAAGTTTTTAACCACCTGTAATTGTTGACTGTTTTACGAGTCTACTCTGGATAGTATGAACTTCCAGTAAAACACGGAAATATCTAAAGTCACACTTTGTAAATATGTGCATTACAAGCAGTTTGGGTTATACTAACCAAGTCTGAAATGGCTTTTTTGATATATACTGCCTGAAAGCTCAGTACGAGATTTTCCTAAAGCACCATGAGATGATAAGTAAATATGACAAGGCTCTGAGATATACTCAATTGTTTAATATAATATAATGTATGTTTGGGCACCGATGCATTTCTTATGTATGTTTTTATGTATGTTTTTTATGTATGTTTATTTTGAACTATTCAGTTCTTACTTTTAATATACCAGTATTTTTCTTAGCTGAACAAGGTAACATTCATGGAACTGAGTTTAATGGGTTACTGTATTTTTAAATGAAGGAAACATGTGATTATAGAGATCCTATCACAAGCTTTTGTTGGTTTTAAAAGTGATGTTCAAAGTTTTAGTTTGTGTAAAGAGTCTGAAGAAGCCTTTGGCGAAAGCGCTTACTCGTTTGGAATAAACAATTTGCTAACTTACATGGATTTATTTGTTTGAATTTCTACTTTCATTTTATTGCTCATTGGAAAGTCACGCATCTTTTTGGACTGAGTTTTACTAGTGTTTTAGCGTGAGTATCCTACCTCAACTAACAGCAGCTCTGAGTTTTGGATTTGTGCAATCTTTTTTGTGTGTTTACATTAAGAGGACCAGGATAGCCCATCTACTGACAGTACACGGTGGCTTGTTCTATCTGAGTTTGGAAACACATAAAAAGTTTTAAGTGTAGCCATTTTATTGGTCAGAGGATGTAGAAGCCAGTTTCCTGTGTTTTAAATGCCTGCATAAATCTGAATAATTTGAACATTCCTGCCCATCATGCAGCCATAGTTAGTAGTGCCCTGTACAGCTGCCCTGCTGCCCATCGTGCAGCAGTGGTTAGTAGTGTCCTGTATAGCTGCCCTGCTGCCCATTGTGAGTAGTGGTTAGTAGTGACCTGTATAGCTGTCCTGCGGCCCATCATGCAGCAGTGGTTAGTAGTGCCCTGTATGGCTGCCCTGATGCCCATCGTGCAGCAGTGGTTAGTAGTGCCCTGTATAGTTGCCCTGCTGCCCATCATGAGCAGTGGTTAGTAGTGACCTGTATAGCTGCCCTACTGCCCATCATGCAGTGGTAGTTAGTAGTGCCCTGTATAGCTGCCCTGCTGCCCATTGTGAGCAGTGGTTAGTAGTGCCCTGTATAGCTGCCCTGCTGCCCATCATGCAGTGGTAGTTAGTAATGCCCTGTATAGCTGCCCTGCTGCCCATTGTGAGCAGTGGTTAGTAGTGACCTGTATAGCTGCCCTGCTGCCCATCATGCAGTAGTGATTAGTAGTGCGCTGTATAGCTGCCCCACTGCCTATTATGCAGTGGTAGATAGTAATTTCCTGGATAGCTGCCCTGCTGCCCATCTTGCAGCAGTGGTTAGTAACACCCTGTATAGAAGCAAACACCTAGAAACTGAATTTTCCCTATAAAACCACATCTGTACCAGTGACTGAGTGCAGAGCAGCTACTTTGTGCTTTGAGTAACACAGAGCAGCTATTTTGCACATTGGGTAGCATAGAGCAGCTAGTTTGCAGGTTGAGGAGCACTGCAACTTGAATTTAGTATTATATATCCTATAGTAATTTCTAGCCCCCAAAGCACCCTTAGTTCAGCCCACTATTAACCCTTCATACACCGCACCCTTGCAGCTCACCCAATAAAGTACCTGTCATCACGGATATGCACTTTCTCAATTTCTCCGCAGCCAGGTTAGTTGATATGGATACATTGAGACAATGTAAACATTGTCTAATGTTCACTGACAACCATTTAATCCTCAAATAAACATATACAGTATGCAAAGGATGTGTACATATAGAGTCGCTGAGGCAAAACTCTCGTGTACAAACATTCATAATTGCAATCTTGTTAGAAACACACTGGTATGCTACACTAATGGGAAGGAATCTTGCTCCTTTAACTTTTTTTTTTTTTTTTAAGAATTTGCCTAAACAAGATAATATATATGCTTTCTTTGAAGAACATATGTATTATTTCCTTGTTTACGTAAAGTGAAACAGGCCAGCCAAGTAACACTGGCTTAGCACAACATCTCTCAGAGGCTTTGCGCTTGCCAGCAAAGTAATGCTTACTGCCAGAACTCCATGGCAGGGAATGCTAACATATGCCAAAGGAGAGACAGTGCCAGTGGGTGTGTACTTTGGATTACTGATGCTAGTCCAGGAACCTGTGCTGGTGCTGTAAAAGGTATCATATTACCTTTGTGTTCTAATGTCTTCTGTCAGTGAACCTGCAAGGAATTTCTCTGTTTTTCTGCCGAATATCACAGGGCTGAAGATAAAAAAGTACTTTTGATCAGCTCACCCTCCTGATTAATCAATACATATTTAAATACATATTTACTGTGAGATTACCAGAAAATTTATTTCTTTATATTGAAAAACTGCTTACATACATAAGGCATCCATCCATATCCATTTACTAAAAAATACTACTCAAATGTAAGGGCATATTTATAATGAAGCGAATGACATTTGGCTTGTGTTTTTCCTGAAGATTAGACAATATCTTTTAACTCCTTGCCTTATACCATTTCCACTGGAAACCTATAACTTTGAGTGCTGTCAAGCACTATCGTGTTTCCAGACCCAGCCTTTTAAATGCTGCAAATTCTGGGCAAGCTGCTAGTTGGCCAGCTGGTTGATTGATGTTATCTGGCAGCAGAAGTAAAGTCGTTGAGAGCAAGCTGGGACAAAAAAAAGATTCACTCTCACTGTGAACATAAGCATAGAGGCAAGACCTTGGAAGCCCTTAGGGATTAAGATGTTATCCACTGACTGGGAAGTATGAGTGCTGACCACTGCAAATGAGGAGATATTTCCACTTAGAAGAAGACAGGGTAAGGAAAAAATGAACACTAGTATTTAGGATGTTTTCTAGAGTTGTAGTGAAAGCACCTACTCAGTGTGAACAAGTGAGCTGTTCTTAATGTTAGTACTTTAATAGATGTTAGCTAGCTGGTATGTATTGTGATAGTCAGTATTCCTTTCACAGGGGCATTGCTGTGCATGTAGCTCTTGCTTTTTAAAGTTGGTTGGAGGCACACACACCCACACACGCACACACACACACACACACACACACACACACACACACACACACACACACACACACACAAACACACACGCACGCATGCACACACACACACACACACACACACGCACACACACACACACACACACACACACACACACACACACACACACACACACACACACACACAGATATTTTTATTTCAGCTTCTCCACAATAAAACTGATGCTACATCACTGCATGCTACACCCACCACGCATAGTATATGCCTCACACATAGACCTACTTATGCTGAGCCACTTAAATGCCATTGTCTCAAAACCCAAAGATCTCCCTGACATTCCACCTTCAAAAGTTATCCTCAGCAAACCTGACAGCACACAAAAGAAACAACACCTAACACTGCACGTACAGCCACACCCAGTGGAGCCTCAACTACCATGCCCATAAGGTAAGCCCATACACTACCTGGGATGCTAGTCATAGAAGACTACATTGTATGACATACTGATGGCCCATTCACCAAGATGAACAAGGGGAAAATAATGGTCAGTTGCCTATCAGAGGTCAGGATCTAGATGCATGCACTACAGGCATTGCACCACAGGTACCAGTATGATTCAGTTATAGTCCATGCCATGTTTAAATGACCTGAGACATACCTCTCTACACTATATGAAGAGAGAGATTATGGAGTTGTCAGGCTATGTATCACAGACTGGTATGTGCCTAGCACTGAGCAGCACTATACCTTCACCAAGGATGATGCCACAATATGAGCAGAAGATAATTTACTTCAGTAAGTTGCTTAGTTATTGGTGTCATTCTAGGAGGATACAAAATGTGTCAGTGTCGGAGAACATGGTTTACAAACCTTACTGCTTTGGCAAGGATGGTCTGCACCTGGCCCTCTCTAGGCTTTTGACTATTGGCTAAAACATTGTCCTCTCTATAGAGCCTTTTTTAGGCCATGTCAAATTGACAAACCTTCCAACATTGCAAAATCTACCCAAGAAGATCTACAGGTGTTACTACTCAATGCCAGTAGTCTAAACAAGAAGCTCCACTCCCTCCAGGTTCTCCTTTATTAAGAGAACGTAGATGTCTGTGCAGTTACCGAGACATGGTTTAAAGCCACAGAGAGTACCCCAACAGTGCAAGACATCAGTGTCTTCCATACATTTAGACCAGCAACTGCACAGATAAGGATTAAAGCTGGAGGAGTTTTAGTCTACATCAGTAACAAGCAGTCTTCTAGGTTCATTAAACAGGATGATGCACTGGAGTTCCTCCACATGCAGATGACCTTAGACAAAGTCCTGTATCATATCCTAAATAGCTATAGGTCACCCTCTAAGTCCCATGAAACACATAGCTCATACTTAGACCTATTCGACACACTCACCATTGGATTCATGTTGAGTCACTGTAGGTAATTTCAGCGAATGGAAAAACAAAACAAAAAAAAAAACCCACAGAAACCACTTTTGCAAAACAACATAACACTTTTGTTTATGGAGGTGGACAATCCCCTCTGCACCCCCACACTCCCCTGACTTCTATATACCAACTCTGAAGTTGCACAACAGTGGAGAACAAAGCAAACTTCAGTGTTGGCAAAAGTCATTTTGGTGAACAGCACTCACTTCTTTTGCATTCGCTGAAATTACGTTCAGTGAGATGACATGCTTCCCTCTCCGTTCATCCAAATGCCATACACACGGGAGACTCTTATTATCCCTCTATAAACTGGAAATTCTATATGACCCCAAATTTGCATACACAGAGATGCATAGACTTTGTAAACATAAACACCCCGGACCAGTTAGTGTATATGCCTACTAGAGGTACAAACACATTCGACCTAATACAAATATGGGAGAACAGTCCACAACTTCCAGTGTTGGGTCCTCTGGCAAGAGACCACAAAGCAGTCTCCTTCAAAATAAGAATAAATTCTGTAACCCCAGCAAACCCTGTAATAGTTGTAACTACTTCAAGGCAAACTACCTTTTACGAAGTGATAACTTGTCAAAATTTCAAGCCCCTCCAAACCCAGATTGCACAACAGACTATGTGGAATTAGGTAAAAGAAGCCCTATACAACAATGTTGATTACTGCATAGAAGCTGTTGCGCCTATCAGAAGTAAGCCCCAAACTAACTCAAAAAACAAACCACCCAGGTACAACCCAAAATTATACAAGTTGTATAACAAAAAAAAAGTTGTAGCTAAAATTAGGAAGTGTAACACCAAAAAAGATAAAAACTGTCTCATCATACTAAATGGACAACTAATAGGACTAATTAGGTCCAACAAAGGAAATTTTTAGCATACCACAGGTTTATTTGTCCGCTTTCATCAAACGACTTCCTCAGAATAATTTTACAATAAAAAATCTCAGCCTTAAATACACAGAATAATTATACAATAAAACAATTAAATAAATTTACATACTTAATTAAATAATGTTTAAACTGAAAAAAATGAAAAAATATATCAAGTGAAAAGGGAAGCTACCTCTAACTTATTGTTAACACACAATTTACGATGTTTTAAAAAACATTTAAGATTGATAAATTCCTTTAAGCCTGGTGTTTTATCTGATTTCAGCCTAATTTGCCAGATAGTTTCCCTTTGCTCTAAAAACCTGTGGTACGCTATTTTTTGGAGCTTGTTGATTTCAGTCGTTTGATGAAAGCGGACAAATAAACCTGTGGTACGCTATTTTTTGGAGCTTGTTGATTTCAGTCGTTTGATGAAAGCGGACAAATAAACCTGTGGTACGCTATTTTTTGGAGCTTGTTGATTTCAGTCGTTTGATGAAAGCGGACAAATAAACCTGTGGTACGCTATTTTTTGGAGCTTGTTGATTTCACCCTTGCTTACCTCCCCTTGGAGATTTTGGTTTTATTTAGTTTGACTTGGCGTTATTTTTTGAAAAGGAAATTTTTAGTTAAAATATCATCCTAGGCCAAGGACAACCATAACACCTTGTTTAGCTATGCCCAAAACCTCAAAGGCAGCACACAACAGTGTGCCAAACTGTTGGTAAATGATGCCACAGTTACAAAGTGGGGAGATATAGCAACTCTTCTGTCTGACAAAGTAATCTCCAAGTTTACCCCACACCCTAATTCACAGCTACCCTCCAGGAAATACCATCCAATGTAATCCCTTCAACTATCAGTGGGGAGCAGGTCCTAGATGTGCTCTCTAAGGCCAAGAATACATCGTCAGTGGGGTCTGATAATAACCCAGGATGCCTCTTAAATAGGCTGAAATATGACATTTTGGGACCATTTTTGTCAGTATTTAACTATAGCCATAGGGAACCTTCAGACACTGAAACCAGCCCTGTTTGGTTTCATCAAAGCCAAGTCATGCCTACTGAACCTGATGGACATCTTTGAGAAGGTCATCAAGGCAATGGATGAGGGCAAAGCACTGCATACTGCCTACCTTAGCCTAGCTAAGGCATTTGATACAATACCCCTCTTGGGCATTGTAAATAAGCTCACAGAATTAGGCATGAACCCATAAATAACTTTCTGAGCACCCAGATGACGTAAAGGACCCAGAAAGTTAGGATTAGAGAGACTGCTTCCACAAAGAAGCCAGTCATCAGTGGAGTCCCCCAAGATTCTGTGCTGAATCCAGTCTTCTTTGGCATCTATTTTTCAGAAGTCATTGCCAGTGTCAGTGTCCTCTGGCTTACCAGGTTTAAAAATGATTGCAGGCCAGGAGCAATCCTAGAAACCCCCCAAGAAATCTTACAGGAAGGTCTATCACAGACAAATGACTGTTGCCAAAGCAACAGCTTAAAACTCAGTGCCAAAAAATGAATAACAGTACCTTTTGCAAAGTCAGCCACCCAGGGAAATTACTTTATTTATAAAACACCCCTTAAAGTAGACAATGTATTCAGGGATTTGGGGACTCGTGTAGATACTAACCTGACATTTGACCAACATGTGTCTAAGCCTGTAAGAAAATCATTCTGTGTTACTCGACTTATAAATAAGGGCATGGCATATAGGACCAGGGAAGCCATCATGCCACTGTACTCAGCCATCATCAAACTCATCATTGAGTATAATGACTCTCATCAGACTCATCATTGAGTATAATGACTCTCTTCAGACCCATCATTGAGTATAATGACTCTCATCAGACTCATCATGGAGTATAATGACTCTCATCAGACCCATCATTGAGTATAATGACTCTCATCAGACCCATCATTGAGTATAATGACTCTCATCAGACCCATCATTGAGTATAATGACTCTCATCAGACTCATCATTGAGTATAATGACTCTCATCAGACTCATCATTGAGTATAATGACTCTCATCAGACCCATCATTGAGTATAATGACTCTCATCAGACCCATAATTGAGTATAATGCCCCCTTCTGTATGTACCTGACCCCTAGCACATGCAATAACTGTAACATCCAGAGAGGTTCCTCCCAAAAGGAATAGAGGGTGTAAATACAATGTCCTATGCAGATTCCCTCCAAACCCTGTCGCTACACTCTGTTTCCTACAGACAACTGAGAGTTGATTTATACCTGTTATACAAGTCATTCTTGGATCCCACTCTGATGTAACTACAGCTGAAAATAAACAGCACAAGAACTACTAGATCTAAGGATTTCGACTTTGCCTTTTGACTTAAATAGGACATGTTGGAGGGACATGTACACACCTCAGTGAATCCCCATTCTCTTGAATAGTCTTCTCATCCATGTGAAGCAGACCTTTCACTAACCCTATTCTTCCACAACCTGGACCAGTAGATGGGAATTTGGGAAATTTACCCTTGGTCTAACACCACTTATGTCTCTGATGGACAGAGGCAGACATTGAATCATGCCCTAACTAACATATAACCCTTAAAATAATATGTAAGGCACAATAACTCATGAAATACATTTGGGTTCCATGGCTAGTCTTATAACGGCTCTACTGGCCATTAGCCTAGAATACACCTATGAACATTCTACAGTGATGATCAAATTTTCTGCACTTTCTTCAGGTACATCAAACAGAAGTTTAAAGAAACACCACTGTGAAAGAATAAAATCAGAGAACTGGGAATAAGGAATTCACATCCAACCAAATTAAGACAAGTCAGTTGTAAGGTAACGTTTCCCATACCTGAGTATAAAGTTAAAAAAACATAAACTCAGTCTTTCCAGTAATAAGTGTCAGTCCGCTACATTCCTAACAGTTCTGTAGAGACTTTGATATTCCCTATAAGATAAGGAAAAAAGTTATGGTTAATAAGAACTGTAGTACTGTGATTACAGACAGTGACTGCCTCATGGGAAGGCAGATTGAGTAAGTTACTGGCACACTATGAGAACATAGTGAATCTCTGAAAAATAGACATCATGACAAATTAGGATAAGACATTGTCAGTGACATTAAACTATCTGACCCCTGTTTCCAAGCAATTAGAAAAGCAGAAACCAGTTATGGCTTAATAAAAGAAGGCTAGCTTATCTGCCCAAAAGTATACATCTCAACTGTCCAGAATCCTGCAAAATGTCCATTTTTGGCCTCACACATTTGGTTGGTTCCTAATACAGTTTGTGGTTGTCTGGCAAATCATTCAGGATTGAGGTCACTAAATTATGACAGCGTTTAGAGTTTCTGCCTTCTTAGCCTTCAGAAAATGCATACCAGTGCATACCCTATTATTATATCAACTTTCTAAGCAATATTTAAATCTGTCAATGATTTTTAGTCTTTGTCCCCCCATTATTTTTAGCTTTGTTCAGACTTCTTGAGCTAAGAAGTTGAGAGGTGTACCAGAAGGATACTGTGGTTCATATTTTCAGAGACCATTGATTAATGAATTATACCCCAGCAGAGAAGATCCTGGCAATAGACTCAAAGCTATCAAATGTAACTTTAGTTAGAACTGGTACCGAATGCCTTGTAAATACATATCATTCAACAGAAAGATTGCAGTAGCTTAAATAATAAACTTATCTGAAGGATACTGTTCAGAGCCTTGTCCAAAGAGATGAAAGAATGGCAACAGACCTCTAACAAAATATTTGGAGGTAAGCAATACTTTAGAGAGATGCTGATTTTTACTTTTTTGTAGGGGGCAAGAAGATTCTAAGCATCAGTATGTGTCTTGTTATAATGCCCATTACATTAACAGAGTTATTTGTATACAGATGTACTACAGCATCAAATTTTAGACCATGCTGTGTCAAAAAAAATGGCAGCTTGCCCATCTTGGGATGGGAGGAGGGAGGCAGCCTGACTCACAGTAATGTCAACACTGATTGCAGAGGGAGAGAGAGCAAGAGAGAGGAGACAGGAAGAGACAACTAGAGATGTAGGTACAAGGTATTCACTATATGGGCCAGGGATACAATTTTGGCACTGCCAGACTAAGTTCACATGGTAACCTCCATTTAGTAATGATAGTAATGTTCACATCCACAAGGTGAGTGCTACAGGCCATTACATTTGTAAGCATGCATGTCAGTTGCAAGGGGTGGGGCTTAGGGCCAAATAAGAAAAAAACTATGTTGGCTACCTGGATGACAGCTTTCCACACTGGCTGTTGCCCCACTGGGAATGAATGGGCTGCATGACTATGGGAGAATTTATGGTTGGCAGGCAAAGGAGTATAAAAAACACATAAATATGGTTTGGATGAACCTCACAATGAAAGAAAGAACACTTGTTTCAATGCCCTTCGGAAACATATGTAAAAGTTAATAACTTGGAGTCAAGTCAATGTCCAAGTCAACTTACATGACCAACAAACATAAATTCAACATTAGTTATCTTACGTAAGGGGTTACACTAGACATTGTTAAACCTTAAAATTATTTGTGAATATTAATGGGCAATAACCTCCTTCAAACCCCATAAATAATGCACATGAAGTCTGATAAACCAGTAGGATCAATTCTATCAGTAGTCTAGAACAGATTACCCTCAATGTCAGTGGCACAGCAGGTAGCACACTCACCACTGCTGCAGAAGGTTGTGGGTTCTATGACACACCAGGTAGATAGATTGCTGACACCGCAGCACAGCATAAGACAGGTACTGTAATCCTGAGTGAGTCATCCTTCAGATGAGACATTAAATTGAGGCCCTATCTGCTTGAGTTGGTGGTAGCTCAAGTGGATGTAAAAGAGCTCATGGTACCTATAAAAAGAGTACAGGCTATATTTATATACACTTATTTCATCATATCTTTATAGCATAAAGGTTTAACATCATCAAAAGTTTCACAATATGTCTACCCCTGAACAAGTTCTAACAGTTTTATCCAAAAAATAAATAAATAAATAAACACAAATATCATTTACCAAAAAAAAAAAAAGAAATAACTTTAAAGTACAAGCATATATTAATATCCCCACCCCATACTCCATAACTATTTACCCAATTGTTTTTATTATCATTGATGAATCCCATTTCTTATTATATAGGAATCCCTGGCATCTCGTAGTCCATAAAATCCATAGAACACTAACAAAATGCGTATCTAACCTATCTTAATCATTTATGTTTTAACCATCATATAAACTATAGCTAATCAATTTAGACAATCTTATTTTTCCAAGTTCTCTTTCAAAAATAGACCAAAGATCTCTCATTCTTAAACATTCTATAAAAATGCTCTAGTGTCTCATCAACACAACAATAATTATGTCTTCTATCCTCCATTATTTTATTTTATCTCTGCCTTAACAGGAACTTTCTGAATTGATAGTCTCCATACAAAATATTTCAATATTTCATTTCTAATTCACCCTTGTAATTTTATTCCATCGTTCAAGCTCAAATCTATCTTAAAAATAAAATAGAAGTTCTATTAAAATATACACCTGAGGTGTTAACCCTTTACTTTTTTCTTTATTTGTTTTAACCTACAAATTTTATCCAATACTCTTTTTCCTAAATGGACTCTTTTATCCAACCTTTTCCTTTTGCTATTATTACCAAATCATCTGCAAACACAGAATAAATCAAATTTTATAATATGTTTAAATATGACTGTACCCTCTTCATCTTTGTTCTAGCCATGTTTTAATGAATTTATAATTAAAGCAAATAAAGAACTACTTGATGGACATCCTTGTCTTAACCCACTTTTTATTTTTATCTCTTTACTAAACCACCCATTAGCAAAACCTTAATACTAGAATTATTATATAGTGATTTACTAAAGTTTATAAACTTTTGTCCAAGACTAATTTGCTCCAAAATCTCAAACATAGTGTTATGTTTCACCTTATCAAACATCGCATGCAATTAACTTAATATTTATTATGTATTTTATTTTATTTGAAGTTTGTTTGCCAGGATGGTCCAATTGGGCCAAAGGAGCCTGTTTTCAATGGAGTCCTGGGGGGAAAATCTCCTTAGATACATTCTACTAAACAACAGGTTATTACAGTACAAGAAGAGTACATGAAGCAAAAGAGTATGTTAGTACAATTTGAAAAAAAAAAAAACAGAGTTATATCACAATTAGTAAAGTTTACAAATATATAGTCACTATCATTGCTAACATAGATATTACGTCTAAACAGTAATAAGTAGGTATTTACAAGTCTAAGCAGTAATAACTAGGCATTTACAAGTCAATTTGACTAAGGAGTCATTTACAATATGTATGTTGTACATGTTGTATGATGTATATCATCATCTTACTTTATTTATTTATTTAATAATCTCTTTAACCATAAATGTATTTCTTCCTGCCAAACAATGCATATGTATATATCCTGTATATATCCTTTTGTATAACAGTCATAAAATGAAATAAGAGAAGAAACAAAATGTTATAATCAATATTATTTAAAGTTATAGGTCTTCAATTTTTTCTATCACTTTTCACCTTTTTTTCTTATAAATAAAATCAATAAATCTTTATAAGCCTTTTTATTTTTTTTTTCAAACTTAAAATATGCCATTTTCACATAATTCATTTTTTTCAAAAACTTCATATCCTAAACCACCTGGCCCTGGATGTCTTAATCTATTACTACCTCTTAACATATTGTCTACTTCTTCTATGTTAATGTCTTTTTCCAATTCCCAAATGTTATTTTTCTCAATTTTATTCAACTCCCAAATTATTTTTTACCATCACCATCATAAATATCTTTAACACAATCCTCAGTTATTTCAATAATGCCATCAATACTTTTCCTTTCAATTCCTTGTTTATCCATTAAAGATTCCATTCTCCTCTCATTGTTTTTCATTGTTTTACATAAAAAATTGGAAACTTCTTATCTACCCTGTAATAAATACATTGGTTTATACAACAATTAATTAACTTTCCTAATATTTGCTTTGTACATTTCTTTTTCAACTCTTTTCTTTCCATTTCTTGTTTATGACTTCTCATGTTCTCTTAATATAACCCTATATTTCTCCTTTTCATTTTTTCAGAACATTTTTTGTAAATTCATAAATTCATTTTTATATTTTTCTTTAGTTTATCAATCAAGTCTCAGTTGTACCATAAAATGGTAGCCTAGTTTCATGATCATTCCAGATTTCCTCCATATGTTTTTAAAAAATAAATTTCTTTCATAATTTCTCCTGAAAAAACTTTATTGCTTTCACCACTATATTCCTCCTCGTTTATATATTCAGCCTGTATTGCACAATAATCTGCAAAATGTACTTTAATGATTTTAGACTTTCTGTCTCGTAATCCTATAAAATATAGCATAATATCTATATCAGTTTTAATTCTCCCCCAGTATATGTATGTTCTCCTTTTTTACAAACTTGCAATTTTCTTCTCCTTTTCATTTGCCTGCATACTTATATATCTATATTTGTTTTTTTCCCTTTAATCTTCCTTAAATTACAGTTCAAATTACCTGCTACTATTATTTTCATATTCTGAATAACATTTTCAATTCTTCAGACAATGATTCTCTTTTTCCTATTCTATGTGCATCTATTGTTATAATTCTTCAAACTTCCTTATCATTTCTTACAGTACCATTACATATATCTTATCAAAAACTCCAACGTATTTTATCTCCCTGACAGATTTCAAACTGCACTTTTTGTTGCTTAGTTAAATCTCTCACATCTAATAAAACAAGAAAATCACATCTTTATTTGTTTACATCATAAAGGCATATTTTTAATTTTCTTTTCTCATTAATTAAACTATTTTCATTCAAAGAAAGAATACTCAAATTACCCCTTGCCTTTCTTAGTACTCTCTTTATCCAATCTTATTTTTTCTGACACATTTTCCTTGAATTCTTTTGTTTTTATTTCACCATTGCATGTTTCATTTCCTTCACTTATTAACTTTTAAGACTTGTTTTTAACATCACTGTTAAACTCATTTCTTTATTCTCTTATTTCATTGTTTCATATACTGTCTCTTCTCTAGTCTCTTCTGTATTTTTGTCAGAAGAATTATTTTGCAAAATGTGATCATTTTTCCTCTTCATGTTGATTTAAGTTAGCCTCTTTGTTTAAATCAATTTCACAGTCAGACTAAAACTGCTGAGTGCTTCCACATCTTGACCATAACATTTTACAATTATTTTCCCATGCCCTATTTCTCCACATTGTTCACATCTTATCTTATTACAATCATCAACTGGATGTCCACTAGAACCACAAAAAATATTTTAGACTGTCCTCAGTACTTCAACATACCTTTTTGTTATTTACCAATACAATACTTGACAAATGACAAACTCTGCCTTCCATTTTATTCAAACAAGCATCAATTTCCCAAGCCCCATTCCATAAGCCTTTGTCACCAAAACACTTGTTTACTTCAAACCCTTCTTTAGAGTTTTCAGTTAAGTGATAAGTTATTTCAGTCTACCTAATATTTACAGTTCTAAACTGAATCTTTCATTTCCTTCTGAACATTTTATAAGTTCCTCACATTGTGTATTTATTCCATAGGTAACAAAAAGATTTAGCTTCACAATTATTCAAAAAACTTTCAACTACTTCATAAGACTCCAAAGACAGCTCACATAAGCTTTTCTTACCAATATGAATAAAGGCTCTAAAATCTTCTGATTTAATTCCAAGAGGCCTAATTAAGTTGCCCCACACAAAATATCTGTCTATAGGCTCTCTTGATTTGGATTCAGTTTTGATAAGTGGCGTGTTTCTATATACAGTGTCATTGTTCTTATTCAAAGTACTTACATTTTATGGAGCTATGTAAGCATAATATTATCTTACTTTTTTTTGCCCAAGATTAGTAAACTGACTGTTCTCTATAGCATCAGTATTTTCCTTAACTGGAACACTGCTGCTGTCTTCCTCTGTTTCTGTCATTAAAATTTCCATTCTGAACTGTGGCCAAGAAACTGCCACTTTGTCTCTGGGTTCATTGTCATCAATCATATTTTTTTCAAAATGGTTTTTGCTCTTTTTATTGCAGTGTGTATTCTTGCCACTATTCAAGCCATTTTTTGGTCCCTCTTGCTTCTGTGTTGTATTCTTGGATTTTCGTTTGAAGGACCTGTCCTCCAATCCACCTGGTTTTGTGTTCTAAGAAGTGTGCATTAATTAGTTGTTGCATTAATTATTTAATTGTTGCTTTGCCAGTGATGGGAGTAATATATTACAATATGTAACATATTACTGTAATATATTACAATTTCTACTAACCAGTAATACAACGGGTTACTTTTTCAAAATAGTAACTAGTAATAGTAATATATTACTTTTTAGTAACGAGTAACTCAAATGTGCGTTACTTTTTAGTTACTTTTCCTTAAATGAGTGGTTCTCAAAGTGGGCGATATCACCCCCTAAAGAGTGATGACAAACTACCAGGGTCCCTATATACTAAGTTTAGTAACCAGATGTTAGGAGGTAATAGAGACTTTGAAGTGGCAATTTGGATAAAACTTTACAACATAATGTTGGCACAACTCATAGTACATAGCATTCGTAATAAATCACTAGAATTGTCTGGAGCAAAATTTACTTCATTTTTTAGCACTGTAAGGAGGTGAAAGCTAACAACGACCAGACTCCGGCCCTGCCCTGGTAGTGTGGGACTCTCACCCTCCAAAATGCCAGCTAAGATTGGGACAATTCTAGCTTTCTAGAGATCATATCCTTACCTTGCCATATAATAAAAGCCACTGGTTCTCCATACCACCGTGAATCAGAATCAAACTCATCACTCATGGGTTTAGTACCCAACACCCTAACCCACTGCACCAAGTGGGACTCTTCAGATGGATCTATGATCAACCAACTTTTGTCTTGACAATTTTTTGTTATGTTCTGTTTAAAATTCTTTTTGGGTTTCAATTTTTAGTTGCTGAAAATAGACAAAATGTGATAGGTTTTTGTAGGTCTTGTGCTGTTGGCTGGTTTGGTTTAATTATTATCTGTGACTCTCTACCTATAAAGACTAGTCTTCTTCTTCTTCTTCTTCTTCTTCTTCTTCTTCTTCTTCTCCTCCTTTCGGCTGTGCCCATTAGGGATCACCATGGTGGATCATCAGTCTGCAGAACAAGTGGCAGTAGAGTTTTACATTGTCAAGTTGCCAGCTCAGCGCCCAACCTTCCTGAGAAGGCACACGCATGCACACATTCACACCTAGGGCCAATTTAGAATGTCTAATCCACCTGCAGCATGTCTTGGGAATGTAGGAGGAAACTGGAGCACCCCATGGAAACACACGCAAACACAGGGAATGTATGTTCCAGTCATCCATCCAGATGTGTTTGTGTGTAATAAACATCTTAAATGAACACCCAAGCCTCATTGTCTTATTTGAATACATAAGATGAGCGGCATGGTGTCAGAATGGGATCCAAGGTCAAAACTTCTTAAAACCATGAGGCACACACAGTCAGAAATGGAGGAAGATACAGGAGTGGCGCAAACAACTCATAAACAGGTCAGAAAATATTTCCAGGTACTTAAACTCGTTTAAATGATTTTTCCCTCAATGAATATAAAGCAAAGAATTCAAAACTTTCAAAATGAATTACTGAAATTGCAACATATTGATAAAAGTACTTGAAAAAAATTACAAAAACATTTGAAACAATATCCGAATTGCATAAAATGTTTGAAAAAGAGAAAACAACTGTATTTTTTTGCAATGTACTACTTTTTCACATTAACTAAAGCTACTCGAAGTATCTAAAGTGTGCAAAGTGTTGGCAGTGTGTGCAGTATTACAGTACAGTCTTTTCAAAGAGTACAGTTATTTCATAGAGTCTGTTGTGCAGCTGAATATAAATACCTGATGCGTGTTTGTTACTTATTTTGCATGGCAGAGGGATTTGGTAGACATGGTCCACTTGTGTTTGATAATAATATTGCTGAAAATTGGAGACTGAGCAAGAATATGATATTTTCATACAGGCTGCTTTAGCTGATAAAGACAGATGTACAAAAGCATTTATTCTGCTCAACTTAGCTGGTTCAGTAGTCATTGAGAGAAAATATTGATTTGTGTATGTACCTGCTGTTTATGCAGAGGAGGGAGAAGACTGCCATACTGTGGTACAGGCTCAAATGTAGGAAGGCCCTGAGTGCTTAAAACATAAATTTAGAGAAATGTGCAACCCTCAAATGAATAATACAGAGGAAAGGCCCATATTTTATCCAAGAGATCAAAAGTCTGGTAAAACTTTTGCAGCATATATAACTGACTTGAGAAACAAGACAAAAACATGCAGATTTGGTGATCTGAGAGATGAGATGATAAATTACAGGCTTGTGTGTGGTGTTAATAATGATGCAGTGAGAAAGATTTTGCTTCGAGACAGTGATTTAACTTTAAGCAAAGCCGTAGAGATTTGTCAGATATATGAGCTTACTGAAAACCACATGAATATGCTTACGAATGAGAAGAGCATGCTTGTACCTTCTTCCAGCACAAATGTTGATAGAATGCAACTTGAGGTTAAGAGGTATAGGCCAAAGGGTATGGCCCCCACAATGAAACCCAGGGCAGCTTTAGTAAAATCCAGGGCACATGCAGCAAAACTGAGGGGTAATTTAGCAAAACCATGGTAAACCTCATAGTCAACTGTCATAATTATGGAGGCAGTCATGATCCTAAACGAGAAAAGCGCTTAGCTTTTATTCAGCAATGCCACAGACGTAAAAAGTGGAATCATTTCAGAAAGCTTTGTAAATATAAAGAGGCACATTCTTTTATTAAGAGAGAGCATTCCAGGAAGCAAGTTGATCAAGTAGAAAACTGCTACCCTACGTTTTATGTTGATGTAGTCTCCGTGCTTGAGGAAAAGGTTAATGCAGTAGATTTGTTGGCAAAGAGCAAAGTGTTTTCTACTGTACTGATTAATGGGAAACCTGTAGAGTTCAAAATTGATACTAGTTCAAAGTGCAATGTTAAGTCAGCAGACATGTTTGTTAAGCTAAAAGCAGGTGAAAAACTTGATTTGGCAAAGTGTGCGAAGCTTGTTTACTCATGGTGGTGAAGAGATTCAAACCAAAGGCTCAGTAGTGCTTTCATGCTATTCTGTTGGGAACAGCCAAGACTTGCAGTTTTACATAGTCAAAAGACACATGCAGTCATTGTTAGACCTCAAAAGTAGTTTGAAAATGGGACCAATTTCATTTAATAAGGAAGTTCACCATGTAAGCATCAATAACAATGAACGTTTCACACAGAATATTTTTTCTGAATATGTTGATATTTTCAAAGATGAGTTTGGCATCTCCCAGTTGTGTACTCCCTGGAATTAGACCACAAGGTAAGCCAAGTTGTCAGACAAGCATAGAAGGTTCCAGTAGCAATGGAATGCAAACTAAAAGCAGAGCTAGACACAATGGTGCATTTAGGAGTAATTTGTCCAGTAGAAGAACCAACTGAATGAGTATCCTCCATGGCAGTAGCTCATAAGAAAAGCTCAGATGACATTTGAATATGTATTGATCCAAGAGATTTGAACAAAGTACTGAAACAACCTTATCATCCAATGCGTACAGTTGAAGAAGTTGCTGCCCTCATGCCAAATTCCACTGTTTATCTGTCTTAGATGCAAAAAGTTTGTTTTGGCAGAGTTTACTTAATCGAAAAATTTCCTCGCTAACCACTTTCAGCACACCAGTTGGAAGGTACAGATTTTTAAGAATGCCATTTGAGATAAATTCTGCCAGTGAAGTCCTCCAACATGCGATGGAGCAATTTATTTTCTGGATATCCATGTGCTTTTATAGTAGATGATATTCTTGAAGGAGGCAATGGTGAAGTCGAACATGATACAAACCTTAGGAAAGTTCTAGATCATGACAATGAAGTGAATCTTAAACTGAATTTTCAGAAATGTAAATTCAGCCTAAAAGAAGTTACTTATATGGGTCATTTGTTTACCAGTTCAGGCTTATGACCAGATCCGTCCAAATAAGCTGCAATTCTTGAGATGCCAGCTCAAGACAATGCCACATCTTTACAACATTTTCTTAGCACAGTCAACTATTTAGGCAAGTTCATACCTGGTATAAGTGAGCTTTCAGCACCACTATGAGAGCTGACATGCCAAAATGTAACTTGGTACTGGCTGGAACAACACCAAAGAGCATTCAATGTCCTGAAACAGAAAATTGCCAGTCCACCGACTTTGAGATATTATGATGTTCACAAACCTGTAACGTTTTTCCTGTGATACTTCAAAATATGGTCTTGGTTCAGTAATTCTTCAAGAGGTAGACCAGTAGCCTATGTGTCTAAAACTCTAACTCAATCTGAGATGCAGTATGCACAAATTGAAAAAGAGCTTTTGGCAATAGTGTTTGCATGTTCGAAGTTCAGTGATTATATTTATGGTTGATCTATAAAGACTGAAACTGATCACCAACGTCTGGTTACTATTTTGAGAAAACCAATGCACACAGCTTCAGCTAAATTGCAATGCATGAAGTTAAAATTGCAAAAGTACAATTTCAGTATGGTTTACACAAAAGGCAAACGTCTTTATCTTGCTGATACTTTATCCAGATCACCCAGACAAACCACCGACCAGCATGACAATGAGAAAGCTGATTTTGAAGTTAAGGAAGTGAGAAATTTTTCTTCCACGTGTCTGGATGAGATTTGAAATCACATAGCTTCTGATCCAGTTCTCTAGAAGCTGAACCATTTTATCAGTCACAGATGGCCAGCAAAGCAATCTTGTTTACCACTAGATGTCCAGCAGTATTTTCCTTAGAAAGACAAAATTTGATGGAAAATGGTATCATCATGAAAGGTCCAAAAGTGGTAATTCCAAAATCCTTGCAACAAGAGTATATTAAATCTTTGCACTGAGGTTACCTGGGAACTGATTCTACCAAAAGAAGGGCGAGAGGACTAGTATTTTGGCATTCTATGTCAAAAGGTATTGAGAAGAAAATCTCAGCTTGTTCAATTTGTAATAGTACTAAACTGCAACAAAAAGAACCACTTCAGTTGAACCAGATTCCTGAACTACCTTGGTCGACAGTAGCCAGAGATATTTTCAAATAAAATGGTGAGCTTTATTTGGTATTAGTAGACTCTTATTCAGATTGATTCAAGATTGACCTACTTCCTTACCTAACTTCCAGTGCTGTCATTACAAAATTGAAAAGACATTTTTCTGTCTGTGGTAGTCCACACAGTCATTTCCTACAATGGTGCACAGTTCACAAGTCAGCAGTTCAAAAGATTTGCTGAGACATGGACTTTGTTTATGTTACTAGTAGTTCTGAGTGTCCACAGTCTAATGGCTTGGCTGAACATGCAGTTCAAACTGCAAAACAGTTGTTGGAGAAATCAAAAAAAGACAAAACTGATATTCTTAATTTGATTAATCTCAGAAACATTCCTCGAGACAATTTACTTGGTTCAACTGCTCAGAGATTGATGTCGAGACAAACCAGAACTACGCTACCAGTCAGTAAGAATTTGTTGAGTCCATGTGTTAAAATCAACAAAGCAGTAAAAGCTCAACTCATGAAAAAGCATTTGTCACAGATATTCCATTATGACAAAACAGCAAACCTCTCAAATCATTAAAAGAAGGAAAGATAGTGAGGCTGCAGACAGCAAAAAGTTTTGATTGAGTAGGACTTGCGAAACATGTATGTGAGGAACTAAGATAATACATCATTGAGTCACAAGGAACAGAATTTAGGTGGCATCATAAACATTTATTGCTGGTGTCCAAGCCAGTGTTACACCATCTTGTCTGTAACTGAGACTCTAATTCTTGGAGTAGGCTTTCGAATGTTCTTGTTCCCGAGAACAATTCATCTTCTGTTCCTGTTCCAGAAAGTGCCCCTGAAGTTCCTAATGAAGAGCATTCCCCAGTAACTGTCCCTGTTGCTAAAACCAGTACTGATTATTATATAATGAGGTCAGGTCATATCTCAAGACCTTATCCAAGATACACAGCAACCTGGACATGATTGTTATTGTTTATGTGTTTACATAATTTGCATACGTATCTGATTGTCATTTTTCATTTGCATAACAAAATTATTGTAATTTTTCATTTGTGCAAAAAAAATATCTAAGACAGAGGCTGTAGATCATAGTGTGCTTGTTGTACTTTTAAAGCCACTATAGTTCATGGGCATGTGCATATAAGTACTGAGTACATGCAAGCAGAGCGCCATTTTGTGTAAGCAGCCAGAGTGAAGACATGTATATGTGTTGCAATCAGTCAGTTTGCTAGCTCGTTTAAGTTTTATGTTCCAGTCATCCATCCTGTTGTATTTGTGCATAATAACAAACACCCAAGTGTCATCATCTTATTTGAATACACAAGACAAGCAACAGGGAGGATATGCAGACTCTGCACAGAAGGCACCCCAGCCGCAAATCAAACCAGAGACCCTCTTCCTGTGAAGTGACAATGCTAACTGCTGCACCCAGCTGTAAATAGTAATCTGCTGGAGTTTTCAACTGTTAAATGCTATTCATCATCATTGTAACATTGTGTATACAACTTTAATAATACATTTATATGCATGTGCTTACTTGTAAGTAAATCTAATATTATAATTGATAAACTATACTTATATAAAAGTAATGTATTACTATTACTAGTTACTTTAGTTAGTAACTAGTAATAGTAATATTTTACTTTTTAGAAAAGTAATAAGCAATAGTAATATATTACTTTCACTGAAAAGTAACTAGTAATAGTAACTTATTATTTTTATTATGCAACTACCACAACACTGTGCATTGCTATATTATGAGATGAGTTTTTTATCTGTTAGATCTGATGAAGCATTTGTTTGGGAAACACAAAAGTGCTTATCTGCCTTAAGTTTTATTAAAGTTTTTATGCTCCTTGCTGCTGTAGTGTTCCTGCTATTTTTATTTGTTTCACTTTATTTCTGGAGTATAGTCTGGAACTTAGCAGACTACTGGGCTTCTGTCTTGCCTAAATTAGACATAATGTTAGAACTTATATGACAATGATATATTTATAAAAATTATAGCCAGTTTATAGAGAATTTAAGGAGAGGTAAAAAGGAAGATTATGTCGGGGAGTGAAACTGATTGAAGTAAGGAAGTGAGTGAAGAAGGAAGCTAAGACGGTATAAGGTATGAATAGGTACTTGTTCATATTTAGGAATATAGTTTATTATGGGGTTGAGCTAAAACAGAGCCAGATTTTGGCTAGGAAGCCTTTCATCATGGTTATAAAGGACTTGACGGAGGGTACTGACCTGATGGATACAGGTAATGAGTTCCAGGCCTTAGCAACCTAGTATGATAACAGACCATGCCTAGTAGATTTGAGAGGTTTGTGGAGAGAGGCGTCTTTGTTCATTATATCATAATAACAGATTGGGAACATAGTTGTGTAGAATGGTATTTAGTGCCAGAAAAGCAGATGGATGCTGGTAAGAAGCTGTGTATATGTTAGTTGATGGGGTAGTTTTAACCAGTTCAGGCCTTTTTAGCGCAATACAGTGATGGGTTCTGAAAGGGGTATTTGCTGCAAATTTAGACACTTTATTATAGCATTGTTCAAGTTTTGAATTTTGTGATACCCTGAGGGTAGTAAGGATAAGAGCGCCATAAACTAGTGAGGTGAGGAGGTAAGTAGTGGCAAATGTAGTTTTAGTTGGATTGGTGAGAAAGTGTTAGGGGCTGTAAAGCATCTCAATTTTTTGGTGATTTTTTTTTGTCTAATTATCTATATGCAGGTCCACTAACATCCCTAATAACATGCTAAAAGAAATGATTGTGTTCATAGATTCATAAATACATGCTAGGCTAACAGCCTAACCTCACAACCCAACTCAATTGTGTCCCCATGTAACACGGGGATCTATTTGTTAGAGGATGTTAGGAGGTTGCTAAAGGTTTACTGGGGTGTATGTTAGTTAGGGAATATTTACTGTTGGCCTCTGTCTATCAGAGACATAGAGACCAGACATGAGATGATTTTTCAATTTCCCATCCAATGGTCAAGGTTACTTTTCAATAGGGTTAGGAATAGACTTGGCGTCACATGGATGGGGCACCTATTCCAGAGCATGGAGATCCTTTGAGACACATATCTGTCTCACCAGCATGTTCTATTTATGTTACAAGCAAAGTTTAAACAATTGGATGTAATGACTCTGTTGTTATTTATTTTACAGATATGCAAGAGGTCCATCAGGGCTGGATCTGAGGATGCCTTATATGCCAAGCATAGATCACCTCTCAGTAACCTGTAGGAGACTAAGCACAGAGATAGGGCTTTAAGGTGGTCTGTACAGGACAATGTATTAACACCCTGGATTTTGTTGGTAAGGAACCTCTGTGGACATTCAACTGTTGCATATGCCCGGTCAGGTACATGTAGAGGGGGGCATTGTACTTGATATGTCTTCTAAGGGTCAAGTAAAGTGGTACTATAACTTACTTGGATCTAGATGCCATACCCTTACTTATAAGTTGGGCAACATAGAATGCTTTTCTTAGTACCTTGGCTATGTACTGGTTAGAGGCCAGATTACTGTCTTCATATTTTTTCCTGATCCCTAACTACTGAGCCATTTCTTAGGTGTGACATATTGAAGGAATAATTAATCTAGGTGGACTTTTTTCCCAAAATATACTATAAAGCATTTCTTAGCATTGAGTTTTAATCCGTGGCTTTGGGACCGGCCATTTGTCTATGCTAGACCATCTTGCAGGATGTTAGTGTCATGAGGTAAGGGATGAAGTCTATCATTAAGTGGACGAAAGTGCTCATCTTTATAAATATTGTTGGTTTTACAAGTGTTGCTGATTAGTTCAGGATATCTGCTGCCTGTTACATTTTTCTTATTTTTATTATGAGGGATTCTATGATAGCTTCCAATTTGCAGTCATCTGCAAACTTGGTGAGCCAGAGGCCCTTGGCATTAGCCTTGACCTCCAAGAAGTAGATGCCAAACAGGAGCAGGCCCAGCACTGAATCCTAAGGTACTTTGCTGGTGACTGTTCTCTTGGTGGAGGTCAGTCATATCTGTGAGCCAGCTTTATTTATGCATAGTTCTGTGTGTTTGTTGATAATGCCTGAGTGGGATATTGTATCAAATGCCTTAGCCAGGTCTAGGTAGGCAGTGTGTACTGTTTTCCCTTCTCCATTGCTTCAGTGATCCTCTCAAAGAAGTCGACCAGGTTAAGTATGCACAACCTTTGACAAAACCAAATTGTGATGGGTCCAGTGACTGTAGGTTGCCAGTGTCTTTGTTGATTATTTCCATGATAATTTGTTCCATGGTTTTGCATATTAGTGTAGTCAGACTAATGAGTCTGTAGTTCCTGGGGTTGGTTGATGATCCACCGTTGTGAAGAAGGATGACCATTGAAGTCCTCCATTCATGCAGTACATAGTCGGTTTTGATGCTGTAGTTCAAAAATTACTCAAGTGGTCCTGACAGGTCATGTCTCAAGCTATTTATGAGGCAACCCACACATAATGAGGCTGTGCTTTTGGCCTTAATGAATGTCGCCATGACCTGCTCCCTGATAATAGTTGGGGGAGTTAAGCAAGTAGAGATTTCATGGGGGGAGGCAGTGGAGGGTGAAGTTAGAGCTGAATCTGTCAGCTAGCAGATTCATTATCTCATTCTGCTTTGTGAAGGTGGTACCACTCACCACCAGATCAGCACACTGCTCTGTGTTACCTTTATAGTTTTAGAGATAGCTATAGAAGGCTTTGTGGCTGTCTTTTGACAGAGAGGGGCTATCTTGACCTCATAATTGGCCTTGTTGCTTTAATTAGTACTCTTAGTTTCCTGTTTAGTTTAATTAATATTATTAAGATAGAGAATTTCAAATTTTGTATTTTCAGGGAGGTTGGCCTAATGGTTAAGGTGTTTGCCTTACAAACACAAGGTGCAGGGTTTGAATCTCACAAGGGATAATTGGCTAGGCTTAAAATGGCTCGCAAGGGCAGTTAGCCTAGTACTAACCTATGAACCTATGATAGAGGGATTTGGAGCAAAAAAAAGTAGAAGTTTCTTTGTTTTTTGGAGTTGAGCATGAGCTGTGAGTTACAAAACTATATTTCAGTGGCTGTTAAAGCTTCCTGAGTAATTTTTTGGAGATATGCTTTGTTATCATATGTACATATGATTGTGGAGCCATCTAGATATTGCATTAGGGAGATCTGTTGTATGGATATGTGGAAGGTGTCTGAGAGAAAGTTAAGGGGAAGGGGACCTAGGATAGAGCCTTGTGGTACACTTCTGCTGACTGGGAGGTACAGAGAGAGGGTGGAGTGCCATTTTATCGACTGATACCTATTAAACAGGTAGCTTTTGAACCATAAAAGGTGGGCTGAGGTAGACCTAATGAGGACATTTGAAATAGATGTTTTCTGTGACAAACTGTGTCAAAGGCTTCAGACAAGTCTATAAATAAGGACGATACTAGGTTGCCGTTATTTATAGCTTTATTGAATCATCTTTAACGGTCAGAAATGCAATGTTAGTAGTACAGGACAGACACAAGTTGTGTTGTGTGTGGAATTGGAGTTCTGCCCACAGAAGATAGTTTATAAATTGTTTTTGAATACATTTACAAGTATTTTAGTGAGTGGGGATACGACTGCTGTATGTCGAATGTTAGTAAAGTCTGTTGAACTTCCTTCTATGTGTAGAGGGATAATGTGTGATGTTTGTCCTGGAGAGAGGAAATGTGGAATTCCTGGACCGACCTATTTATAGGAATTGAAACAGGATACGTAAAGCTATTGGCTGCTATTTTAAAGTAATCACTTGGAAAGTCATCAACTGAAATAGAGCATGGTTTGAGTTTATTTAAGAGTAGCTTTGTATAGGATGTGGGCACAGGTTTGAATGTAAAAGTGGATGTGGTGACACGTGGCTGTTGTGCAGGGTTGGGATTAGATGCTGGGGAAACCTTGTTTCGAGATGCTATAATATCTATGAAATAAGACTTGAATTCTATTTCAGTTTTGAGTGGTGAGTTACTGGGAGAGGGATTAGGGTCACATTTTTGGCTGGGATGTAAAGCTTATTTAATGACTGGCCAAATGTTTTAGGGCTGTGTTTACTTAATGTTGTTGTTGCCTAGTTTTTTCTTCATTTTCCCTTTAGTACACTTGCAGAGCATTCTGAACGTTGTGAGATATTGTGGTGGTTTATCTTCTTGCTATTCTTTCTCCTTTTTCTCTAGCATTAGCATTCTACTCCTTTAGATAGACAAAATGCATCATTTGTTTCTGCTGTCTTCCTTCAAGGAGCTGCAATTTAGAATATTTACAAACGTCGGATTGAATTCATTTGCAGCATCATTTATGGAGAGGAGTTTTAGGATTTTCTGTTTAACAGATGATAGGGTAGTAATGAATATTCCTGGGTTGGATAGGTTGCAAGTTGTTTTATAACCTCAGATCAATTATTACAGAGAGCAATCAGTTTATAGCCAGTACAATGCAATTAAAAAGGAGGTACAAAGTGGAATAGGTTTTTACTGAATGCAGAAATCAGGAAGCTAGAGAGACTAAGTAACTGGCATATGCAGTGTAATCTGTTAGTCAAGTGAAAGGACAGTGGCCAATTTAGTAAGTGGTCCGTAGCATTCAAGGACTACTCCTTTGGGAGAATATCACAGCGACTTTCCAGCACAGGGCGGGCACATATTTGACTAGTTAAAGGTAATACACAGCAAGGCTATTCATGTTTAACTTGCTTGCATTGCACAATGACAAAGTTCTCAGTGAAAAGTTTTGGGAGTTGGGCCTTGTGGCAGAACTCATGTAGTATCATCATCAGGGTTTGATGTAGTGACCACAGGCTTTGCTCAATGACAAAAGTCTCAGTGAAACTTTCGAAAGGTTGAGCCTTGTAGCAAAAGTCTTGCAGTATCAGTGTCATCATTGGATGTAGTGGCCAGAGGCTATTGCATGATGTAATGGTAAATTTAGTTATACAGCTGTACTTTACCTTTAGAACCTCTGGTCAGAATATTAGTAACTATTTTCTAGCAATGCTCATTTTAAAAGCAATGTAATAAGTATTTTAGCAGCATATAGTGATTAAATTAATTTGTCTTTTCTAAGAACTAAGAGTTTGGTAGCTTCATGTACTAACTTCTCAGATTCATTGCAACTGCAAGCTAGAGGGATCATATTTCATTGTACTTCCATCTCAGCTGCTCATTGACTTTTGACTAGCAACATACAAGAACTTCCTGACTGGTGTTACAAGAAAATGGTCGTTTACCACAGCATTGCATTCACTTCTGTTTAATAAAACATATCAGTTTAACACATGTTAAACCAAGAAGCCACAAGTGCTATTTCTTTTATTTTATTTTCATTTATTTTCTTTTATTTTTTTTTCTTGTCTTTTCACAATAAAAAACACTTTAGCCAGAAAATGAAAAAAAAATCATCTCTTAGGTGCTTGGGGTTCATAGGCATATACTAGGCTAATGACCACTAGGGCCTTGTCTTTAAAACTAGCCATGCATAACATATCTGACAAGTTTAGGAACCTTAGTATTATTCTAAGGAGGTATATGCAGGCTAGGGCTTGGGTACTCAAGCATTTCTAGACTACCTTGGACTATAAGGGGCATAGGTGCCTGATCAGGGGTAAATTTCCGATTCTCTATCCACTAGTCCAAATTGTGCTTAATTTGGGTTAGGGAAGAACTCTGCTTCACTTGCTTTGGAAGCCTGTTCCAAAGAAGGGGTGGTATTTGAGACAAATGCCTGTCCCTCCAACATGTCCTATTTATGTTGCAATGAAGGTTGAAGTCCCTAGATCAGGCAATTCTGATGCTATTTCTTTTGCAGATATTCAAAAGGTCCATCAGAGTGGGATCCAAGGATGCCTTGATAGCCAGGCATAGATCATCCCTTATCAGTCTGTAGGAGACTGAGTACAGAGATAAGGCTTTGAGACAATCCTGATAGGCATGTTGTTTATGCCCTGTATCCTTTTTTGTGAGGAACTTCTCTTGACATTCCCGTTGTTGCATATGCCTGACCAAGTGCATACCGAAGTGGGTGTTGTACTCAATGATTGGTCTGATGAGAGTCGAGTACAGTAAAACAATGACTTCCTCTTGGACCCAAATGCCATATCTAAGTTACATGACATAGGATGATTTCCTTGCTACATTAGTCACATGATGGTCAGGTTACTGTCTACATATACTGCAAAATCCCTGACTACTGGGTCTTCTCTTAGGGGTGCATTATCAATGAGGTAGTTTTCAGGGCTAGCCGATGATTTTACTTACTTTTGTCATATAAACAAGTATAGATTAATGTACAGTATATAGACTGCTTACCTCATCACATCTTTCAGATCTAGTTATGAACTTAGCATGACATCAAAGGCTGAGTGAAATAATGATGTATTTATTGACATGGGCCCAAAAGGTAGGGTGGACCCTGGCAAGTGTAGTGAAATTATTCTGTGCTAAGGAGTGGAAGACAAGAGAAATGCCTTGAATGGAAGTATTTAGAAGGAAGTATTTCCTGCTTCAGCATCTAGGATGTATACTGTATTCTTATAAAGAGGCAGGCTTAAATGCTAACATACCTCAGGAATGGAAAGAGCGTTCCTCTTACTGTCAGCTACCAGATTAGTGTACTTGTACTGTACCACAAGAGTCAGTTTATGCAGACACTGTATAACAGGTCTGTATGGTATTAGGTGTACAGGTGTACTGATGTACTTGTACTGTACCACAAGAGTCAGTTTATGCAGACACTGTATAACAGGTCTGTATGGTATTAGGTGTACAGGTGTACTGATGTACTTGTACTGTACCACAAGAGTCAGTTTATGTAGACACTGTATAACAGGTCTGTATGGTATTAGGTGTACAGGTGTACTGATGTACTTGTACTGTACCACAAGAGTCAGTTTATGTAGACACTGTATAACAGGTCTGTATGGTATTAGGTGTACAGGTGTACTGATGTACTTGTACTGTACCACAAGAGTCAGTTTATGCAGACACTGTATAAAAGGTCTGTATGGTATTAGGTGTACAGGTGTACTGATGTACTTGTACTGTACCACAAGAGTCAGTTTATGTAGACACTGTATAACAGGTCTGTATGGTATTAGGTGTACAGGTGTACTGATGTACTTGTACTGTACCACAAGAGTCAGTTTATGCAGACACTGTATAACAGGTCTGTATGGTATTAGGTGTACAGGTGTACTGATGTACTTGTACTGTACCACAAGAGTCAGTTTATGCAGACACTGTATAACAGGTCTGTATGGTATTAGGTGTACAGGTGTACTGATGTACTTGTACTCTACCACAAGAGTCAGTTTATGCAGACACTGTATAACAGGTCTGTATGGTATTAGGTGTACAGGTGTACTGATGGACTTGTACTCTACCACAAGAGTCAGTTTATGCAGACACTGTATAACAGGTCTGTATGGTATTAGGTGTACAGGTGTACTGATGGACTTGTACTCTACCACAAGAGTCAGTTTATGCAGACACTGTATAACAGGTCTGTATGGTATTAGGTGTACAGGTGTACTGATGGACTTGTACTCTACCACAAGAGTCAGTTTATGCAGACACTGTATAACAGGTCTGTATGGTATTAGGTGTACAGGTGTACTGATGGACTTGAACTCTACCACAAGAGTCAGTTTATGCAGACACTGTATAACAGGTCTGTATGGTATTAGGTGTACAGGTGTACTGATGGACTTGTACTCTACCACAAGAGTCAGTTTATGCAGACACTGTATAACAGGTCTGTATGGTATTAGGTGTACAGGTGTACTGATGTACTTGTACTGTACCACAAGAGTCAGTTTATGCAGACACTGTATAACAGGTCTGTATGGTATTAGGTGTACAGGTGTACTGATGTACTTGTACTGTACCACAAGAGTCAGTTTATGCAGACACTGTATAACAGGTCTGTATGGTATTAGGTGTACAGGTGTACTGATGTACTTGTACTGTACCACAAGAGTCAGTTTATGCAGACACTGTATAACAGGTCTGTATGGTATTAGGTGTACAGGTGTACTGATGTACTTGTACTGTACCACAAGAGTCAGTTTATGCAGACACTGTATAACAGGTCTGTATGGTATTAGGTGTACAGGTGTACTGATGTACTTGTACTGTACCACAAGAGTCAGTTTATGCAGACACTTTATAACAGGTCTGTATGGTATTAGGTGTACAGGTGTACTGATGTACTTGTACTGTACCACAAGAGTCAGTTTATGCAGACACTGTATAACAGGTCTGTATGGTATTAGGTGTACAGGTGTACTGATGTACTTGTACTGTACCACAAGAGTCAGTTTATGTAGACACTGCATAACAGGTCTGTATGGTATTAGGTGTACAGGTGTACTGATGTACTTGTACTGTACCACAAGAGTCAGTTTATGTAGACACTGTATAACAGGTCTGTATGGTATTAGGTGTACAGGTGTACTGATGTACTTGTACTGTACCACAAGAGTCAGTTTATGCAGACACTGTATAACAGGTCTGTATGGTATTAGGTGTACAGGTGTACTGATGTACTTGTACTGTACCACAAGAGTCAGTTTATGCAGACACTGTATAACAGGTCTGTATGGTATTAGGTGTACAGGTGTACTGATGTACTTGTACTGTACCACAAGAGTCAGTTTATGCAGACACTGTATAACAGGTCTGTATGGTATTAGGTGTACTGATGTACTTGTACTGTACCACAAGAGTCAGTTTATGCAGACACTGTATAACAGGTCTGTATGGTATTAGGTGTACAGGTGTACTGATGTACTTGTACTGTACCACAAGAGTCAGTTTATGTAGACACTGTATAACAGGTCTGTATGGTATTAGGTGTACAGGTGTACTGATGTACTTGTACTGTACCACAAGAGTCAGTTTATGCAGACACTGTATAACAGGTCTGTATGGTATTAGGTGTACAGGTGTACTGATGTACTTGTACTGTACCACAAGAGTCAGTTTATGCAGACACTGTATAACAGGTCTGTATGGTATTAGGTGTACAGGTGTACTGATGTACTTGTACTGTACCACAAGAGTCAGTTTATGTAGACACTGTATAACAGGTCTGTATGGTATTAGGTGTACAGGTGTACTGATGTACTTGTACTGTACCACAAGAGTCAGTTTATGCAGACACTGTATAACAGGTCTGTATGGTATTAGGTGTACAGGTGTACTGATGTACTTGTACTGTACCACAAGAGTCAGTTTATGCAGACACTGTATAACAGGTCTGTATGGTATTAGTTGTACAAGTGTACTGATGTACTTGTACTGTACCACAAGAGTCAGTTTATGCAGACACTGTATAACAGGTCTGTATGGTATTAGGTGTACAGGTGTACTGATGTACTTGTACTGTACCACAAGAGTCAGTTTATGCAGACACTGTATAACAGGTCTGTATGGTATTAGGTGTACAGGTGTACTGATGTACTTGTACTGTACCACAAGAGTCAGTTTATGCAGACACTGTATAACAGGTCTGTATGGTATTAGGTGTACAGGTGTACTGATGTACTTGTACTGTACCACAAGAGTCAGTTTATGCAGACACTGTATAACAGGTCTGTATGGTATTAGGTGTACAGGTGTACTGATGTACTTGTACTGTACCACAAGAGTCAGTTTATGCAGACACTGTATAACAGGTCTGTATGGTATTAGGTGTACAGGTGTACTGATGTACTTGTACTGTACCACAAGAGTCAGTTTATGCAGACACTGTATAACAGGTCTGTATGGTATTAGGTGTACAGGTGTACTGATGTACTTGTACTGTACCACAAGAGTCAGTTTATGCAGACACTGTATAACAGGTCTGTATGGTATTAGGTGTACAGGTGTACTGTTGTACTTGTACTGTACCACAAGAGTCAGTTTATGCAGACACTGTATAACAGGTCTGTATGGTATTAGGTGTACAGGTGTACTGTTGTACTTGTACTGTACCACAAGAGTCAGTTTATGCAGACACTGTATAACAGGTCTGTATGGTATTAGGTGTACAGGTGTACTGATGTACTTGTACTGTACCACAAGAGTCAGTTTATGCAGACACTGTATAACAGGTCTGTATGGTATTAGGTGTACAGGTGTACTGATGTACTTGTACTGTACCACAAGAGTCAGTTTATGCAGACACTGTATAACAGGTCTGTATGGTATTAGGTGTACAGGTGTACTGATGTACTTGTACTGTACCACAAGAGTCAGTTTATGCAGACACTGTATAACAGGTCTGTATGGTATTAGGTGTACAGGTGTACTGATGTACTTGTACTGTACCACAAGAGTCAGTTTATGCAGACACTGTATAACAGGTCTGTATGGTATTAGGTGTACAGGTGTACTGATGTACTTGTACTGTACCACAAGAGTCAGTTTATGCAGACACTGTATAACAGGTCTGTATGGTATTAGGTGTACAGGTGTACTGATGTACTTGTACTGTACCACAAGAGTCAGTTTATGCAGACACTGTATAACAGGTCTGTATGGTATTAGGTGTACAGGTGTACTGATGGACTTGTACTGTACCACAAGAGTCAGTTTATGCAGACACTGTATAACAGGTCTGTATGGTATTAGGTGTACAGGTGTACTGATGGACTTGTACTCTACCACAAGAGTCAGTTTATGCAGACACTGTATAACAGGTCTGTATGGTATTAGGTGTACAGGTGTACTGATGGACTTGTACTCTACCACAAGAGTCAGTTTATGCAGACACTGTATAACAGGTCTGTATGGTATTAGGTGTACAGGTGTACTGATGGACTTGTACTCTACCACAAGAGTCAGTTTATGCAGACACTGTATAACAGGTCTGTATGGTATTAGGTGTACAGGTGTACTGATGGACTTGTACTCTACCACAAGAGTCAGTTTATGCAGACACTGTATAACAGGTCTGTATGGTATTAGGTGTACAGGTGTACTGATGGACTTGTACTCTACCACAAGAGTCAGTTTATGCAGACACTGTATAACAGGTCTGTATGGTATTAGGTGTACAGGTGTACTGATGGACTTGTACTCTACCACAAGAGTCAGTTTATGCAGACACTGTATAACAGGTCTGTATGGTATTAGGTGTACAGGTGTACTGATGTACTTGTACTGTACCACAAGAGTCAGTTTATGCAGACACTGTATAACAGGTCTGTATGGTATTAGGTGTACAGGTGTACTGATGTGACTTGTACTGTACCACAAGAGTCAGTTTATGCAGACACTGTATAACAGGTCTGTATGGTATTAGGTGTACAGGTGTACTGATGTACTTGTACTGTACCACAAGAGTCAGTTTATGCAGACACTGTATAACAGGTCTGTATGGTATTAGGTGTACAGGTGTACTGATGTACTTGTACTGTACCACAAGAGTCAGTTTATGCAGACACTGTATAACAGGTCTGTATGGTATTAGGTGTACAGGTGTACTGATGTACTTGTACTGTACCACAAGAGTCAGTTTATGCAGACACTGTATAACAGGTCTGTATGGTATTAGGTGTACAGGTGTACTGATGTACTTGTACTGTACCACAAGAGTCAGTTTATGCAGACACTGTATAACAGGTCTGTATGGTATTAGGTGTACAGGTGTACTGATGTACTTGTACTGTACCACAAGAGTCAGTTTATGCAGACACTGTATAACAGGTCTGTATGGTATTAGGTGTACAGGTGTACTGATGTACTTGTACTGTACCACAAGAGTCAGTTTATGCAGACACTGTATAACAGGTCTGTATGGTATTAGGTGTACAGGTGTACTGATGTACTTGTACTGTACCACAAGAGTCAGTTTATGCAGACACTGTATAACAGGTCTGTATGGTATTAGGTGTACAGGTGTACTGATGTACTTGTACTGTACCACAAGAGTCAGTTTATGCAGACACTGTATAACAGGTCTGTATGGTATTAGGTGTACAGGTGTACTGATGTACTTGTACTGTACCACAAGAGTCAGTTTATGCAGACACTGTATAACAGGTCTGTATGGTATTAGGTGTACAGGTGTACTGATGTACTTGTACTGTACCACAAGAGTCAGTTTATGCAGACACTGTATAACAGGTCTGTATGGTATTAGGTGTACAGGTGTACTGATGTACTTGTACTGTACCACAAGAGTCAGTTTATGCAGACACTGTATAACAGGTCTGTATGGTATTAGGTGTACAGGTGTACTGATGTACTTGTACTGTACCACAAGAGTCAGTTTATGCAGACACTGTATAACAGGTCTGTATGGTATTAGGTGTACAGGTGTACTGATGTACTTGTACTGTACCACAAGAGTCAGTTTATGCAGACACTGTATAACAGGTCTGTATGGTATTAGGTGTACAGGTGTACTGATGTACTTGTACTGTACCACAAGAGTCAGTTTATGCAGACACTGTATAACAGGTCTGTATGGTATTAGGTGTACAGGTGTACTGATGTACTTGTACTGTACCACAAGAGTCAGTTTATGCAGACACTGTATAACAGGTCTGTATGGTATTAGGTGTACAGGTGTACTGATGTACTTGTACTGTACCACAAGAGTCAGTTTATGCAGACACTGTATAACAGGTCTGTATGGTATTAGGTGTACAGGTGTACTGATGTACTTGTACTGTACCACAAGAGTCAGTTTATGCAGACACTGTATAACAGGTCTGTATGGTATTAGGTGTACAGGTGTACTGATGTACTTGTACTGTACCACAAGAGTCAGTTTATGCAGACACTGTATAACAGGTCTGTATGGTATTAGGTGTACAGGTGTACTGATGTACTTGTACTGTACCACAAGAGTCAGTTTATGCAGACACTGTATAACAGGTCTGTATGGTATTAGGTGTACAGGTGTACTGATGTACTTGTACTGTACCACAAGAGTCAGTTTATGCAGACACTGTATAACAGGTCTGTATGGTATTAGGTGTACAGGTGTACTGATGTACTTGTACTGTACCACAAGAGTCAGTTTATGCAGACACTGTATAACAGGTCTGTATGGTATTAGGTGTACAGGTGTACTGATGTACTTGTACTGTACCACAAGAGTCAGTTTATGCAGACACTGTATAACAGGTCTGTATGGTATTAGGTGTACAGGTGTACTGATGTACTTGTACTGTACCACAAGAGTCAGTTTATGCAGACACTGTATAACAGGTCTGTATGGTATTAGGTGTACAGGTGTACTGATGTACTTGTACTGTACCACAAGAGTCAGTTTATGCAGACACTGTATAACAGGTCTGTATGGTATTAGGTGTACAGGTGTACTGATGTACTTGTACTGTACCACAAGAGTCAGTTTATGCAGACACTGTATAACAGGTCTGTATGGTATTAGGTGTACAGGTGTACTGATGTACTTGTACTGTACCACAAGAGTCAGTTTATGCAGACACTGTATAACAGGTCTGTATGGTATTAGGTGTACAGGTGTACTGATGTACTTGTACTGCTGTACCACAAGAGTCAGTTTATGCAGACACTGTATAACAGGTCTGTATGGTATTAGGTGTACAGGTGTACTGATGTACTTGTACTGTACCACAAGAGTCAGTTTATGCAGACACTGTATAACAGGTCTGTATGGTATTAGGTGTACAGGTGTACTGATGTACTTGTACTGTACCACAAGAGTCAGTTTATGCAGACACTGTATAACAGGTCTGTATGGTATTAGGTGTACAGGTGTACTGATGTACTTGTACTGTACCACAAGAGTCAGTTTATGCAGACACTGTATAACAGGTCTGTATGGTATTAGGTGTACAGGTGTACTGATGTACTTGTACTGTACCACAAGAGTCAGTTTATGCAGACACTGTATAACAGGTCTGTATGGTATTAGGTGTACAGGTGTACTGATGTACTTGTACTGTACCACAAGAGTCAGTTTATGCAGACACTGTATAACAGGTCTGTATGGTATTAGGTGTACAGGTGTACTGATGTACTTGTACTGTACCACAAGAGTCAGTTTATGCAGACACTGTATAACAGGTCTGTATGGTATTAGGTGTACAGGTGTACTGATGTACTTGTACTGTACCACAAGAGTCAGTTTATGCAGACACTGTATAACAGGTCTGTATGGTATTAGGTGTACAGGTGTACTGATGTACTTGTACTGTACCACAAGAGTCAGTTTATGCAGACACTGTATAACAGGTCTGTATGGTATTAGGTGTACAGGTGTACTGATGTACTTGTACTGTACCACAAGAGTCAGTTTATGCAGACACTGTATAACAGGTCTGTATGGTATTAGGTGTACAGGTGTACTGATGTACTTGTACTGTACCACAAGAGTCAGTTTATGCAGACACTGTATAACAGGTCTGTATGGTATTAGGTGTACAGGTGTACTGATGTACTTGTACTGTACCACAAGAGTCAGTTTATGCAGACACTGTATAACAGGTCTGTATGGTATTAGGTGTACAGGTGTACTGATGTACTTGTACTGTACCACAAGAGTCAGTTTATGCAGACACTGTATAACAGGTCTGTATGGTATTAGGTGTACAGGTGTACTGATGTACTTGTACTGTACCACAAGAGTCAGTTTATGCAGACACTGTATAACAGGTCTGTATGGTATTAGGTGTACAGGTGTACTGATGTACTTGTACTGTACCACAAGAGTCAGTTTATGCAGACACTGTATAACAGGTCTGTATGGTATTAGGTGTACAGGTGTACTGATGTACTTGTACTGTACCACAAGAGTCAGTTTATGCAGACACTGTATAACAGGTCTGTATGGTATTAGGTGTACAGGTGTACTGATGTACTTGTACTGTACCACAAGAGTCAGTTTATGCAGACACTGTATAACAGGTCTGTATGGTATTAGGTGTACAGGTGTACTGATGTACTTGTACTGTACCACAAGAGTCAGTTTATGCAGACACTGTATAACAGGTCTGTATGGTATTAGGTGTACAGGTGTACTGATGTACTTGTACTGTACCACAAGAGTCAGTTTATGCAGACACTGTATAACAGGTCTGTATGGTATTAGGTGTACAGGTGTACTGATGTACTTGTACTGTACCACAAGAGTCAGTTTATGCAGACACTGTATAACAGGTCTGTATGGTATTAGGTGTACAGGTGTACTGATGTACTTGTACTGTACCACAAGAGTCAGTTTATGCAGACACTGTATAACAGGTCTGTATGGTATTAGGTGTACAGGTGTACTGATGTACTTGTACTGTACCACAAGAGTCAGTTTATGCAGACACTGTATAACAGGTCTGTATGGTATTAGGTGTACAGGTGTACTGATGTACTTGTACTGTACCACAAGAGTCAGTTTATGCAGACACTGTATAACAGGTCTGTATGGTATTAGGTGTACAGGTGTACTGATGTACTTGTACTGTACCACAAGAGTCAGTTTATGCAGACACTGTATAACAGGTCTGTATGGTATTAGGTGTACAGGTGTACTGATGTACTTGTACTGTACCACAAGAGTCAGTTTATGCAGACACTGTATAACAGGTCTGTATGGTATTAGGTGTACAGGTGTACTGATGTACTTGTACTGTACCACAAGAGTCAGTTTATGCAGACACTGTATAACAGGTCTGTATGGTATTAGGTGTACAGGTGTACTGATGTACTTGTACTGTACCACAAGAGTCAGTTTATGCAGACACTGTATAACAGGTCTGTATGGTATTA
This sequence comes from Protopterus annectens, assembly GCF_019279795.1. Taxonomy (NCBI): domain Eukaryota; kingdom Metazoa; phylum Chordata; order Ceratodontiformes; family Protopteridae; genus Protopterus; species Protopterus annectens. The sequence continues at coordinate 264,766,209 of NC_056746.1, read as the reverse complement.
GGTGTACAGGTGTACTGATGTACTTGTACTGTACCACAAGAGTCAGTTTATGCAGACACTGTATAACAGGTCTGTATGGTATTAGGTGTACAGGTGTACTGATGTACTTGTACTGTACCACAAGAGTCAGTTTATGCAGACACTGTATAACAGGTCTGTATGGTATTAGGTGTACAGGTGTACTGATGTACTTGTACTGTACCACAAGAGTCAGTTTATGCAGACACTGTATAACAGGTCTGTATGGTATTAGGTGTACAGGTGTACTGATGTACTTGTACTGTACCACAAGAGTCAGTTTATGCAGACACTGTATAACAGGTCTGTATGGTATTAGGTGTACAGGTGTACTGATGTACTTGTACTGTACCACAAGAGTCAGTTTATGCAGACACTGTATAACAGGTCTGTATGGTATTAGGTGTACAGGTGTACTGATGTACTTGTACTGTACCACAAGAGTCAGTTTATGCAGACACTGTATAACAGGTCTGTATGGTATTAGGTGTACAGGTGTACTGATGTACTTGTACTGTACCACAAGAGTCAGTTTATGCAGACACTGTATAACAGGTCTGTATGGTATTAGGTGTACAGGTGTACTGATGTACTTGTACTGTACCACAAGAGTCAGTTTATGCAGACACTGTATAACAGGTCTGTATGGTATTAGGTGTACAGGTGTACTGATGTACTTGTACTGTACCACAAGAGTCAGTTTATGCAGACACTGTATAACAGGTCTGTATGGTATTAGGTGTACAGGTGTACTGATGTACTTGTACTGTACCACAAGAGTCAGTTTATGCAGACACTGTATAACAGGTCTGTATGGTATTAGGTGTACAGGTGTACTGATGTACTTGTACTGTACCACAAGAGTCAGTTTATGCAGACACTGTATAACAGGTCTGTATGGTATTAGGTGTACAGGTGTACTGATGTACTTGTACTGTACCACAAGAGTCAGTTTATGCAGACACTGTATAACAGGTCTGTATGGTATTAGGTGTACAGGTGTACTGATGTACTTGTACTGTACCACAAGAGTCAGTTTATGCAGACACTGTATAACAGGTCTGTATGGTATTAGGTGTACAGGTGTACTGATGTACTTGTACTGTACCACAAGAGTCAGTTTATGCAGACACTGTATAACAGGTCTGTATGGTATTAGGTGTACAGGTGTACTGATGTACTTGTACTGTACCACAAGAGTCAGTTTATGCAGACACTGTATAACAGGTCTGTATGGTATTAGGTGTACAGGTGTACTGATGTACTTGTACTGTACCACAAGAGTCAGTTTATGCAGACACTGTATAACAGGTCTGTATGGTATTAGGTGTACAGGTGTACTGATGTACTTGTACTGTACCACAAGAGTCAGTTTATGCAGACACTGTATAACAGGTCTGTATGGTATTAGGTGTACAGGTGTACTGATGTACTTGTACTGTACCACAAGAGTCAGTTTATGCAGACACTGTATAACAGGTCTGTATGGTATTAGGTGTACAGGTGTACTGATGTACTTGTACTGTACCACAAGAGTCAGTTTATGCAGACACTGTATAACAGGTCTGTATGGTATTAGGTGTACAGGTGTACTGATGTACTTGTACTGTACCACAAGAGTCAGTTTATGCAGACACTGTATAACAGGTCTGTATGGTATTAGGTGTACAGGTGTACTGATGTACTTGTACTGTACCACAAGAGTCAGTTTATGCAGACACTGTATAACAGGTCTGTATGGTATTAGGTGTACAGGTGTACTGATGTACTTGTACTGTACCACAAGAGTCAGTTTATGCAGACACTGTATAACAGGTCTGTATGGTATTAGGTGTACAGGTGTACTGATGTACTTGTACTGTACCACAAGAGTCAGTTTATGCAGACACTGTATAACAGGTCTGTATGGTATTAGGTGTACAGGTGTACTGATGTACTTGTACTGTACCACAAGAGTCAGTTTATGCAGACACTGTATAACAGGTCTGTATGGTATTAGGTGTACAGGTGTACTGATGTACTTGTACTGTACCACAAGAGTCAGTTTATGCAGACACTGTATAACAGGTCTGTATGGTATTAGGTGTACAGGTGTACTGATGTACTTGTACTGTACCACAAGAGTCAGTTTATGCAGACACTGTATAACAGGTCTGTATGGTATTAGGTGTACAGGTGTACTGATGTACTTGTACTGTACCACAAGAGTCAGTTTATGCAGACACTGTATAACAGGTCTGTATGGTATTAGGTGTACAGGTGTACTGATGTACTTGTACTGTACCACAAGAGTCAGTTTATGCAGACACTGTATAACAGGTCTGTATGGTATTAGGTGTACAGGTGTACTGATGTACTTGTACTGTACCACAAGAGTCAGTTTATGCAGACACTGTATAACAGGTCTGTATGGTATTAGGTGTACAGGTGTACTGATGTACTTGTACTGTACCACAAGAGTCAGTTTATGCAGACACTGTATAACAGGTCTGTATGGTATTAGGTGTACAGGTGTACTGATGTACTTGTACTGTACCACAAGAGTCAGTTTATGCAGACACTGTATAACAGGTCTGTATGGTATTAGGTGTACAGGTGTACTGATGTACTTGTACTGTACCACAAGAGTCAGTTTATGCAGACACTGTATAACAGGTCTGTATGGTATTAGGTGTACAGGTGTACTGATGTACTTGTACTGTACCACAAGAGTCAGTTTATGCAGACACTGTATAACAGGTCTGTATGGTATTAGGTGTACAGGTGTACTGATGTACTTGTACTGTACCACAAGAGTCAGTTTATGCAGACACTGTATAACAGGTCTGTATGGTATTAGGTGTACAGGTGTACTGATGTACTTGTACTGTACCACAAGAGTCAGTTTATGCAGACACTGTATAACAGGTCTGTATGGTATTAGGTGTACAGGTGTACTGATGTACTTGTACTGTACCACAAGAGTCAGTTTATGCAGACACTGTATAACAGGTCTGTATGGTATTAGGTGTACAGGTGTACTGATGTACTTGTACTGTACCACAAGAGTCAGTTTATGCAGACACTGTATAACAGGTCTGTATGGTATTAGGTGTACAGGTGTACTGATGTACTTGTACTGTACCACAAGAGTCAGTTTATGCAGACACTGTATAACAGGTCTGTATGGTATTAGGTGTACAGGTGTACTGATGTACTTGTACTGTACCACAAGAGTCAGTTTATGCAGACACTGTATAACAGGTCTGTATGGTATTAGGTGTACAGGTGTACTGATGTACTTGTACTGTACCACAAGAGTCAGTTTATGCAGACACTGTATAACAGGTCTGTATGGTATTAGGTGTACAGGTGTACTGATGTACTTGTACTGTACCACAAGAGTCAGTTTATGCAGACACTGTATAACAGGTCTGTATGGTATTAGGTGTACAGGTGTACTGATGTACTTGTACTGTACCACAAGAGTCAGTTTATGCAGACACTGTATAACAGGTCTGTATGGTATTAGGTGTACAGGTGTACTGATGTACTTGTACTGTACCACAAGAGTCAGTTTATGCAGACACTGTATAACAGGTCTGTATGGTATTAGGTGTACAGGTGTACTGATGTACTTGTACTGTACCACAAGAGTCAGTTTATGCAGACACTGTATAACAGGTCTGTATGGTATTAGGTGTACAGGTGTACTGATGTACTTGTACTGTACCACAAGAGTCAGTTTATGCAGACACTGTATAACAGGTCTGTATGGTATTAGGTGTACAGGTGTACTGATGTACTTGTACTGTACCACAAGAGTCAGTTTATGCAGACACTGTATAACAGGTCTGTATGGTATTAGGTGTACAGGTGTACTGATGTACTTGTACTGTACCACAAGAGTCAGTTTATGCAGACACTGTATAACAGGTCTGTATGGTATTAGGTGTACAGGTGTACTGATGTACTTGTACTGTACCACAAGAGTCAGTTTATGCAGACACTGTATAACAGGTCTGTATGGTATTAGGTGTACAGGTGTACTGATGTACTTGTACTGTACCACAAGAGTCAGTTTATGCAGACACTGTATAACAGGTCTGTATGGTATTAGGTGTACAGGTGTACTGATGTACTTGTACTGTACCACAAGAGTCAGTTTATGCAGACACTGTATAACAGGTCTGTATGGTATTAGGTGTACAGGTGTACTGATGTACTTGTACTGTACCACAAGAGTCAGTTTATGCAGACACTGTATAACAGGTCTGTATGGTATTAGGTGTACAGGTGTACTGATGTACTTGTACTGTACCACAAGAGTCAGTTTATGCAGACACTGTATAACAGGTCTGTATGGTATTAGGTGTACAGGTGTACTGATGTACTTGTACTGTACCACAAGAGTCAGTTTATGCAGACACTGTATAACAGGTCTGTATGGTATTAGGTGTACAGGTGTACTGATGTACTTGTACTGTACCACAAGAGTCAGTTTATGCAGACACTGTATAACAGGTCTGTATGGTATTAGGTGTACAGGTGTACTGATGTACTTGTACTGTACCACAAGAGTCAGTTTATGCAGACACTGTATAACAGGTCTGTATGGTATTAGGTGTACAGGTGTACTGATGTACTTGTACTGTACCACAAGAGTCAGTTTATGCAGACACTGTATAACAGGTCTGTATGGTATTAGGTGTACAGGTGTACTGATGTACTTGTACTGTACCACAAGAGTCAGTTTATGCAGACACTGTATAACAGGTCTGTATGGTATTAGGTGTACAGGTGTACTGATGTACTTGTACTGTACCACAAGAGTCAGTTTATGCAGACACTGTATAACAGGTCTGTATGGTATTAGGTGTACAGGTGTACTGATGTACTTGTACTGTACCACAAGAGTCAGTTTATGCAGACACTGTATAACAGGTCTGTATGGTATTAGGTGTACAGGTGTACTGATGTACTTGTACTGTACCACAAGAGTCAGTTTATGCAGACACTGTATAACAGGTCTGTATGGTATTAGGTGTACAGGTGTACTGATGTACTTGTACTGTACCACAAGAGTCAGTTTATGCAGACACTGTATAACAGGTCTGTATGGTATTAGGTGTACAGGTGTACTGATGTACTTGTACTGTACCACAAGAGTCAGTTTATGCAGACACTGTATAACAGGTCTGTATGGTATTAGGTGTACAGGTGTACTGATGTACTTGTACTGTACCACAAGAGTCAGTTTATGCAGACACTGTATAACAGGTCTGTATGGTATTAGGTGTACAGGTGTACTGATGTACTTGTACTGTACCACAAGAGTCAGTTTATGCAGACACTGTATAACAGGTCTGTATGGTATTAGGTGTACAGGTGTACTGATGTACTTGTACTGTACCACAAGAGTCAGTTTATGCAGACACTGTATAACAGGTCTGTATGGTATTAGGTGTACAGGTGTACTGATGTACTTGTACTGTACCACAAGAGTCAGTTTATGCAGACACTGTATAACAGGTCTGTATGGTATTAGGTGTACAGGTGTACTGATGTACTTGTACTGTACCACAAGAGTCAGTTTATGCAGACACTGTATAACAGGTCTGTATGGTATTAGGTGTACAGGTGTACTGATGTACTTGTACTGTACCACAAGAGTCAGTTTATGCAGACACTGTATAACAGGTCTGTATGGTATTAGGTGTACAGGTGTACTGATGTACTTGTACTGTACCACAAGAGTCAGTTTATGCAGACACTGTATAACAGGTCTGTATGGTATTAGGTGTACAGGTGTACTGATGTACTTGTACTGTACCACAAGAGTCAGTTTATGCAGACACTGTATAACAGGTCTGTATGGTATTAGGTGTACAGGTGTACTGATGTACTTGTACTGTACCACAAGAGTCAGTTTATGCAGACACTGTATAACAGGTCTGTATGGTATTAGGTGTACAGGTGTACTGATGTACTTGTACTGTACCACAAGAGTCAGTTTATGCAGACACTGTATAACAGGTCTGTATGGTATTAGGTGTACAGGTGTACTGATGTACTTGTACTGTACCACAAGAGTCAGTTTATGCAGACACTGTATAACAGGTCTGTATGGTATTAGGTGTACAGGTGTACTGATGTACTTGTACTGTACCACAAGAGTCAGTTTATGCAGACACTGTATAACAGGTCTGTATGGTATTAGGTGTACAGGTGTACTGATGTACTTGTACTGTACCACAAGAGTCAGTTTATGCAGACACTGTATAACAGGTCTGTATGGTATTAGGTGTACAGGTGTACTGATGTACTTGTACTGTACCACAAGAGTCAGTTTATGCAGACACTGTATAACAGGTCTGTATGGTATTAGGTGTACAGGTGTACTGATGTACTTGTACTGTACCACAAGAGTCAGTTTATGCAGACACTGTATAACAGGTCTGTATGGTATTAGGTGTACAGGTGTACTGATGTACTTGTACTGTACCACAAGAGTCAGTTTATGCAGACACTGTATAACAGGTCTGTATGGTATTAGGTGTACAGGTGTACTGATGTACTTGTACTGTACCACAAGAGTCAGTTTATGCAGACACTGTATAACAGGTCTGTATGGTATTAGGTGTACAGGTGTACTGATGTACTTGTACTGTACCACAAGAGTCAGTTTATGCAGACACTGTATAACAGGTCTGTATGGTATTAGGTGTACAGGTGTACTGATGTACTTGTACTGTACCACAAGAGTCAGTTTATGCAGACACTGTATAACAGGTCTGTATGGTATTAGGTGTACAGGTGTACTGATGTACTTGTACTGTACCACAAGAGTCAGTTTATGCAGACACTGTATAACAGGTCTGTATGGTATTAGGTGTACAGGTGTACTGATGTACTTGTACTGTACCACAAGAGTCAGTTTATGCAGACACTGTATAACAGGTCTGTATGGTATTAGGTGTACAGGTGTACTGATGTACTTGTACTGTACCACAAGAGTCAGTTTATGCAGACACTGTATAACAGGTCTGTATGGTATTAGGTGTACAGGTGTACTGATGTACTTGTACTGTACCACAAGAGTCAGTTTATGCAGACACTGTATAACAGGTCTGTATGGTATTAGGTGTACAGGTGTACTGATGTACTTGTACTGTACCACAAGAGTCAGTTTATGCAGACACTGTATAACAGGTCTGTATGGTATTAGGTGTACAGGTGTACTGATGTACTTGTACTGTACCACAAGAGTCAGTTTATGCAGACACTGTATAACAGGTCTGTATGGTATTAGGTGTACAGGTGTACTGATGTACTTGTACTGTACCACAAGAGTCAGTTTATGCAGACACTGTATAACAGGTCTGTATGGTATTAGGTGTACAGGTGTACTGATGTACTTGTACTGTACCACAAGAGTCAGTTTATGCAGACACTGTATAACAGGTCTGTATGGTATTAGGTGTACAGGTGTACTGATGTACTTGTACTGTACCACAAGAGTCAGTTTATGCAGACACTGTATAACAGGTCTGTATGGTATTAGGTGTACAGGTGTACTGATGTACTTGTACTGTACCACAAGAGTCAGTTTATGCAGACACTGTATAACAGGTCTGTATGGTATTAGGTGTACAGGTGTACTGATGTACTTGTACTGTACCACAAGAGTCAGTTTATGCAGACACTGTATAACAGGTCTGTATGGTATTAGGTGTACAGGTGTACTGATGTACTTGTACTGTACCACAAGAGTCAGTTTATGCAGACACTGTATAACAGGTCTGTATGGTATTAGGTGTACAGGTGTACTGATGTACTTGTACTGTACCACAAGAGTCAGTTTATGCAGACACTGTATAACAGGTCTGTATGGTATTAGGTGTACAGGTGTACTGATGTACTTGTACTGTACCACAAGAGTCAGTTTATGCAGACACTGTATAACAGGTCTGTATGGTATTAGGTGTACAGGTGTACTGATGTACTTGTACTGTACCACAAGAGTCAGTTTATGCAGACACTGTATAACAGGTCTGTATGGTATTAGGTGTACAGGTGTACTGATGTACTTGTACTGTACCACAAGAGTCAGTTTATGCAGACACTGTATAACAGGTCTGTATGGTATTAGGTGTACAGGTGTACTGATGTACTTGTACTGTACCACAAGAGTCAGTTTATGCAGACACTGTATAACAGGTCTGTATGGTATTAGGTGTACAGGTGTACTGATGTACTTGTACTGTACCACAAGAGTCAGTTTATGCAGACACTGTATAACAGGTCTGTATGGTATTAGGTGTACAGGTGTACTGATGTACTTGTACTGTACCACAAGAGTCAGTTTATGCAGACACTGTATAACAGGTCTGTATGGTATTAGGTGTACAGGTGTACTGATGTACTTGTACTGTACCACAAGAGTCAGTTTATGCAGACACTGTATAACAGGTCTGTATGGTATTAGGTGTACAGGTGTACTGATGTACTTGTACTGTACCACAAGAGTCAGTTTATGCAGACACTGTATAACAGGTCTGTATGGTATTAGGTGTACAGGTGTACTGATGTACTTGTACTGTACCACAAGAGTCAGTTTATGCAGACACTGTATAACAGGTCTGTATGGTATTAGGTGTACAGGTGTACTGATGTACTTGTACTGTACCACAAGAGTCAGTTTATGCAGACACTGTATAACAGGTCTGTATGGTATTAGGTGTACAGGTGTACTGATGTACTTGTACTGTACCACAAGAGTCAGTTTATGCAGACACTGTATAACAGGTCTGTATGGTATTAGGTGTACAGGTGTACTGATGTACTTGTACTGTACCACAAGAGTCAGTTTATGCAGACACTGTATAACAGGTCTGTATGGTATTAGGTGTACAGGTGTACTGATGTACTTGTACTGTACCACAAGAGTCAGTTTATGCAGACACTGTATAACAGGTCTGTATGGTATTAGGTGTACAGGTGTACTGATGTACTTGTACTGTACCACAAGAGTCAGTTTATGCAGACACTGTATAACAGGTCTGTATGGTATTAGGTGTACAGGTGTACTGATGTACTTGTACTGTACCACAAGAGTCAGTTTATGCAGACACTGTATAACAGGTCTGTATGGTATTAGGTGTACAGGTGTACTGATGTACTTGTACTGTACCACAAGAGTCAGTTTATGCAGACACTGTATAACAGGTCTGTATGGTATTAGGTGTACAGGTGTACTGATGTACTTGTACTGTACCACAAGAGTCAGTTTATGCAGACACTGTATAACAGGTCTGTATGGTATTAGGTGTACAGGTGTACTGATGTACTTGTACTGTACCACAAGAGTCAGTTTATGCAGACACTGTATAACAGGTCTGTATGGTATTAGGTGTACAGGTGTACTGATGTACTTGTACTGTACCACAAGAGTCAGTTTATGCAGACACTGTATAACAGGTCTGTATGGTATTAGGTGTACAGGTGTACTGATGTACTTGTACTGTACCACAAGAGTCAGTTTATGCAGACACTGTATAACAGGTCTGTATGGTATTAGGTGTACAGGTGTACTGATGTACTTGTACTGTACCACAAGAGTCAGTTTATGCAGACACTGTATAACAGGTCTGTATGGTATTAGGTGTACAGGTGTACTGATGTACTTGTACTGTACCACAAGAGTCAGTTTATGCAGACACTGTATAACAGGTCTGTATGGTATTAGGTGTACAGGTGTACTGATGTACTTGTACTGTACCACAAGAGTCAGTTTATGCAGACACTGTATAACAGGTCTGTATGGTATTAGGTGTACAGGTGTACTGATGTACTTGTACTGTACCACAAGAGTCAGTTTATGCAGACACTGTATAACAGGTCTGTATGGTATTAGGTGTACAGGTGTACTGATGTACTTGTACTGTACCACAAGAGTCAGTTTATGCAGACACTGTATAACAGGTCTGTATGGTATTAGGTGTACAGGTGTACTGATGTACTTGTACTGTACCACAAGAGTCAGTTTATGCAGACACTGTATAACAGGTCTGTATGGTATTAGGTGTACAGGTGTACTGATGTACTTGTACTGTACCACAAGAGTCAGTTTATGCAGACACTGTATAACAGGTCTGTATGGTATTAGGTGTACAGGTGTACTGATGTACTTGTACTGTACCACAAGAGTCAGTTTATGCAGACACTGTATAACAGGTCTGTATGGTATTAGGTGTACAGGTGTACTGATGTACTTGTACTGTACCACAAGAGTCAGTTTATGCAGACACTGTATAACAGGTCTGTATGGTATTAGGTGTACAGGTGTACTGATGTACTTGTACTGTACCACAAGAGTCAGTTTATGCAGACACTGTATAACAGGTCTGTATGGTATTAGGTGTACAGGTGTACTGATGTACTTGTACTGTACCACAAGAGTCAGTTTATGCAGACACTGTATAACAGGTCTGTATGGTATTAGGTGTACAGGTGTACTGATGTACTTGTACTGTACCACAAGAGTCAGTTTATGCAGACACTGTATAACAGGTCTGTATGGTATTAGGTGTACAGGTGTACTGATGTACTTGTACTGTACCACAAGAGTCAGTTTATGCAGACACTGTATAACAGGTCTGTATGGTATTAGGTGTACAGGTGTACTGATGTACTTGTACTGTACCACAAGAGTCAGTTTATGCAGACACTGTATAACAGGTCTGTATGGTATTAGGTGTACAGGTGTACTGATGTACTTGTACTGTACCACAAGAGTCAGTTTATGCAGACACTGTATAACAGGTCTGTATGGTATTAGGTGTACAGGTGTACTGATGTACTTGTACTGTACCACAAGAGTCAGTTTATGCAGACACTGTATAACAGGTCTGTATGGTATTAGGTGTACAGGTGTACTGATGTACTTGTACTGTACCACAAGAGTCAGTTTATGCAGACACTGTATAACAGGTCTGTATGGTATTAGGTGTACAGGTGTACTGATGTACTTGTACTGTACCACAAGAGTCAGTTTATGCAGACACTGTATAACAGGTCTGTATGGTATTAGGTGTACAGGTGTACTGATGTACTTGTACTGTACCACAAGAGTCAGTTTATGCAGACACTGTATAACAGGTCTGTATGGTATTAGGTGTACAGGTGTACTGATGTACTTGTACTGTACCACAAGAGTCAGTTTATGCAGACACTGTATAACAGGTCTGTATGGTATTAGGTGTACAGGTGTACTGATGTACTTGTACTGTACCACAAGAGTCAGTTTATGCAGACACTGTATAACAGGTCTGTATGGTATTAGGTGTACAGGTGTACTGATGTACTTGTACTGTACCACAAGAGTCAGTTTATGCAGACACTGTATAACAGGTCTGTATGGTATTAGGTGTACAGGTGTACTGATGTACTTGTACTGTACCACAAGAGTCAGTTTATGCAGACACTGTATAACAGGTCTGTATGGTATTAGGTGTACAGGTGTACTGATGTACTTGTACTGTACCACAAGAGTCAGTTTATGCAGACACTGTATAACAGGTCTGTATGGTATTAGGTGTACAGGTGTACTGATGTACTTGTACTGTACCACAAGAGTCAGTTTATGCAGACACTGTATAACAGGTCTGTATGGTATTAGGTGTACAGGTGTACTGATGTACTTGTACTGTACCACAAGAGTCAGTTTATGCAGACACTGTATAACAGGTCTGTATGGTATTAGGTGTACAGGTGTACTGATGTACTTGTACTGTACCACAAGAGTCAGTTTATGCAGACACTGTATAACAGGTCTGTATGGTATTAGGTGTACAGGTGTACTGATGTACTTGTACTGTACCACAAGAGTCAGTTTATGCAGACACTGTATAACAGGTCTGTATGGTATTAGGTGTACAGGTGTACTGATGTACTTGTACTGTACCACAAGAGTCAGTTTATGCAGACACTGTATAACAGGTCTGTATGGTATTAGGTGTACAGGTGTACTGATGTACTTGTACTGTACCACAAGAGTCAGTTTATGCAGACACTGTATAACAGGTCTGTATGGTATTAGGTGTACAGGTGTACTGATGTACTTGTACTGTACCACAAGAGTCAGTTTATGCAGACACTGTATAACAGGTCTGTATGGTATTAGGTGTACAGGTGTACTGATGTACTTGTACTGTACCACAAGAGTCAGTTTATGCAGACACTGTATAACAGGTCTGTATGGTATTAGGTGTACAGGTGTACTGATGTACTTGTACTGTACCACAAGAGTCAGTTTATGCAGACACTGTATAACAGGTCTGTATGGTATTAGGTGTACAGGTGTACTGATGTACTTGTACTGTACCACAAGAGTCAGTTTATGCAGACACTGTATAACAGGTCTGTATGGTATTAGGTGTACAGGTGTACTGATGTACTTGTACTGTACCACAAGAGTCAGTTTATGCAGACACTGTATAACAGGTCTGTATGGTATTAGGTGTACAGGTGTACTGATGTACTTGTACTGTACCACAAGAGTCAGTTTATGCAGACACTGTATAACAGGTCTGTATGGTATTAGGTGTACAGGTGTACTGATGTACTTGTACTGTACCACAAGAGTCAGTTTATGCAGACACTGTATAACAGGTCTGTATGGTATTAGGTGTACAGGTGTACTGATGTACTTGTACTGTACCACAAGAGTCAGTTTATGCAGACACTGTATAACAGGTCTGTATGGTATTAGGTGTACAGGTGTACTGATGTACTTGTACTGTACCACAAGAGTCAGTTTATGCAGACACTGTATAACAGGTCTGTATGGTATTAGGTGTACAGGTGTACAGGTGTACTGATGTACTTGTACTGTACCACAAGAGTCAGTTTATGCAGACACTGTATAACAGGTCTGTATGGTATTAGGTGTACAGGTGTACTGATGTACTTGTACTGTACCACAAGAGTCAGTTTATGCAGACACTGTATAACAGGTCTGTATGGTATTAGGTGTACAGGTGTACTGATGTACTTGTACTGTACCACAAGAGTCAGTTTATGCAGACACTGTATAACAGGTCTGTATGGTATTAGGTGTACAGGTGTACTGATGTACTTGTACTGTACCACAAGAGTCAGTTTATGCAGACACTGTATAACAGGTCTGTATGGTATTAGGTGTACAGGTGTACTGATGTACTTGTACTGTACCACAAGAGTCAGTTTATGCAGACACTGTATAACAGGTCTGTATGGTATTAGGTGTACAGGTGTACTGATGTACTTGTACTGTACCACAAGAGTCAGTTTATGCAGACACTGTATAACAGGTCTGTATGGTATTAGGTGTACAGGTGTACTGATGTACTTGTACTGTACCACAAGAGTCAGTTTATGCAGACACTGTATAACAGGTCTGTATGGTATTAGGTGTACAGGTGTACTGATGTACTTGTACTGTACCACAAGAGTCAGTTTATGCAGACACTGTATAACAGGTCTGTATGGTATTAGGTGTACAGGTGTACTGATGTACTTGTACTGTACCACAAGAGTCAGTTTATGCAGACACTGTATAACAGGTCTGTATGGTATTAGGTGTACAGGTGTACTGATGTACTTGTACTGTACCACAAGAGTCAGTTTATGCAGACACTGTATAACAGGTCTGTATGGTATTAGGTGTACAGGTGTACTGATGTACTTGTACTGTACCACAAGAGTCAGTTTATGCAGACACTGTATAACAGGTCTGTATGGTATTAGGTGTACAGGTGTACTGATGTACTTGTACTGTACCACAAGAGTCAGTTTATGCAGACACTGTATAACAGGTCTGTATGGTATTAGGTGTACAGGTGTACTGATGTACTTGTACTGTACCACAAGAGTCAGTTTATGCAGACACTGTATAACAGGTCTGTATGGTATTAGGTGTACAGGTGTACTGATGTACTTGTACTGTACCACAAGAGTCAGTTTATGCAGACACTGTATAACAGGTCTGTATGGTATTAGGTGTACAGGTGTACTGATGTACTTGTACTGTACCACAAGAGTCAGTTTATGCAGACACTGTATAACAGGTCTGTATGGTATTAGGTGTACAGGTGTACTGATGTACTTGTACTGTACCACAAGAGTCAGTTTATGCAGACACTGTATAACAGGTCTGTATGGTATTAGGTGTACAGGTGTACTGATGTACTTGTACTGTACCACAAGAGTCAGTTTATGCAGACACTGTATAACAGGTCTGTATGGTATTAGGTGTACAGGTGTACTGATGTACTTGTACTGTACCACAAGAGTCAGTTTATGCAGACACTGTATAACAGGTCTGTATGGTATTAGGTGTACAGGTGTACTGATGTACTTGTACTGTACCACAAGAGTCAGTTTATGCAGACACTGTATAACAGGTCTGTATGGTATTAGGTGTACAGGTGTACTGATGTACTTGTACTGTACCACAAGAGTCAGTTTATGCAGACACTGTATAACAGGTCTGTATGGTATTAGGTGTACAGGTGTACTGATGTACTTGTACTGTACCACAAGAGTCAGTTTATGCAGACACTGTATAACAGGTCTGTATGGTATTAGGTGTACAGGTGTACTGATGTACTTGTACTGTACCACAAGAGTCAGTTTATGCAGACACTGTATAACAGGTCTGTATGGTATTAGGTGTACAGGTGTACTGATGTACTTGTACTGTACCACAAGAGTCAGTTTATGCAGACACTGTATAACAGGTCTGTATGGTATTAGGTGTACAGGTGTACTGATGTACTTGTACTGTACCACAAGAGTCAGTTTATGCAGACACTGTATAACAGGTCTGTATGGTATTAGGTGTACAGGTGTACTGATGTACTTGTACTGTACCACAAGAGTCAGTTTATGCAGACACTGTATAACAGGTCTGTATGGTATTAGGTGTACAGGTGTACTGATGTACTTGTACTGTACCACAAGAGTCAGTTTATGCAGACACTGTATAACAGGTCTGTATGGTATTAGGTGTACAGGTGTACTGATGTACTTGTACTGTACCACAAGAGTCAGTTTATGCAGACACTGTATAACAGGTCTGTATGGTATTAGGTGTACAGGTGTACTGATGTACTTGTACTGTACCACAAGAGTCAGTTTATGCAGACACTGTATAACAGGTCTGTATGGTATTAGGTGTACAGGTGTACTGATGTACTTGTACTGTACCACAAGAGTCAGTTTATGCAGACACTGTATAACAGGTCTGTATGGTATTAGGTGTACAGGTGTACTGATGTACTTGTACTGTACCACAAGAGTCAGTTTATGCAGACACTGTATAACAGGTCTGTATGGTATTAGGTGTACAGGTGTACTGATGTACTTGTACTGTACCACAAGAGTCAGTTTATGCAGACACTGTATAACAGGTCTGTATGGTATTAGGTGTACAGGTGTACTGATGTACTTGTACTGTACCACAAGAGTCAGTTTATGCAGACACTGTATAACAGGTCTGTATGGTATTAGGTGTACAGGTGTACTGATGTACTTGTACTGTACCACAAGAGTCAGTTTATGCAGACACTGTATAACAGGTCTGTATGGTATTAGGTGTACAGGTGTACTGATGTACTTGTACTGTACCACAAGAGTCAGTTTATGCAGACACTGTATAACAGGTCTGTATGGTATTAGGTGTACAGGTGTACTGATGTACTTGTACTGTACCACAAGAGTCAGTTTATGCAGACACTGTATAACAGGTCTGTATGGTATTAGGTGTACAGGTGTACTGATGTACTTGTACTGTACCACAAGAGTCAGTTTATGCAGACACTGTATAACAGGTCTGTATGGTATTAGGTGTACAGGTGTACTGATGTACTTGTACTGTACCACAAGAGTCAGTTTATGCAGACACTGTATAACAGGTCTGTATGGTATTAGGTGTACAGGTGTACTGATGTACTTGTACTGTACCACAAGAGTCAGTTTATGCAGACACTGTATAACAGGTCTGTATGGTATTAGGTGTACAGGTGTACTGATGTACTTGTACTGTACCACAAGAGTCAGTTTATGCAGACACTGTATAACAGGTCTGTATGGTATTAGGTGTACAGGTGTACTGATGTACTTGTACTGTACCACAAGAGTCAGTTTATGCAGACACTGTATAACAGGTCTGTATGGTATTAGGTGTACAGGTGTACTGATGTACTTGTACTGTACCACAAGAGTCAGTTTATGCAGACACTGTATAACAGGTCTGTATGGTATTAGGTGTACAGGTGTACTGATGTACTTGTACTGTACCACAAGAGTCAGTTTATGCAGACACTGTATAACAGGTCTGTATGGTATTAGGTGTACAGGTGTACTGATGTACTTGTACTGTACCACAAGAGTCAGTTTATGCAGACACTGTATAACAGGTCTGTATGGTATTAGGTGTACAGGTGTACTGATGTACTTGTACTGTACCACAAGAGTCAGTTTATGCAGACACTGTATAACAGGTCTGTATGGTATTAGGTGTACAGGTGTACTGATGTACTTGTACTGTACCACAAGAGTCAGTTTATGCAGACACTGTATAACAGGTCTGTATGGTATTAGGTGTACAGGTGTACTGATGTACTTGTACTGTACCACAAGAGTCAGTTTATGCAGACACTGTATAACAGGTCTGTATGGTATTAGGTGTACAGGTGTACTGATGTACTTGTACTGTACCACAAGAGTCAGTTTATGCAGACACTGTATAACAGGTCTGTATGGTATTAGGTGTACAGGTGTACTGATGTACTTGTACTGTACCACAAGAGTCAGTTTATGCAGACACTGTATAACAGGTCTGTATGGTATTAGGTGTACAGGTGTACTGATGTACTTGTACTGTACCACAAGAGTCAGTTTATGCAGACACTGTATAACAGGTCTGTATGGTATTAGGTGTACAGGTGTACTGATGTACTTGTACTGTACCACAAGAGTCAGTTTATGCAGACACTGTATAACAGGTCTGTATGGTATTAGGTGTACAGGTGTACTGATGTACTTGTACTGTACCACAAGAGTCAGTTTATGCAGACACTGTATAACAGGTCTGTATGGTATTAGGTGTACAGGTGTACTGATGTACTTGTACTGTACCACAAGAGTCAGTTTATGCAGACACTGTATAACAGGTCTGTATGGTATTAGGTGTACAGGTGTACTGATGTACTTGTACTGTACCACAAGAGTCAGTTTATGCAGACACTGTATAACAGGTCTGTATGGTATTAGGTGTACAGGTGTACTGATGTACTTGTACTGTACCACAAGAGTCAGTTTATGCAGACACTGTATAACAGGTCTGTATGGTATTAGGTGTACAGGTGTACTGATGTACTTGTACTGTACCACAAGAGTCAGTTTATGCAGACACTGTATAACAGGTCTGTATGGTATTAGGTGTACAGGTGTACTGATGTACTTGTACTGTACCACAAGAGTCAGTTTATGCAGACACTGTATAACAGGTCTGTATGGTATTAGGTGTACAGGTGTACTGATGTACTTGTACTGTACCACAAGAGTCAGTTTATGCAGACACTGTATAACAGGTCTGTATGGTATTAGGTGTACAGGTGTACTGATGTACTTGTACTGTACCACAAGAGTCAGTTTATGCAGACACTGTATAACAGGTCTGTATGGTATTAGGTGTACAGGTGTACTGATGTACTTGTACTGTACCACAAGAGTCAGTTTATGCAGACACTGTATAACAGGTCTGTATGGTATTAGGTGTACAGGTGTACTGATGTACTTGTACTGTACCACAAGAGTCAGTTTATGCAGACACTGTATAACAGGTCTGTATGGTATTAGGTGTACAGGTGTACTGATGTACTTGTACTGTACCACAAGAGTCAGTTTATGCAGACACTGTATAACAGGTCTGTATGGTATTAGGTGTACAGGTGTACTGATGTACTTGTACTGTACCACAAGAGTCAGTTTATGCAGACACTGTATAACAGGTCTGTATGGTATTAGGTGTACAGGTGTACTGATGTACTTGTACTGTACCACAAGAGTCAGTTTATGCAGACACTGTATAACAGGTCTGTATGGTATTAGGTGTACAGGTGTACTGATGTACTTGTACTGTACCACAAGAGTCAGTTTATGCAGACACTGTATAACAGGTCTGTATGGTATTAGGTGTACAGGTGTACTGATGTACTTGTACTGTACCACAAGAGTCAGTTTATGCAGACACTGTATAACAGGTCTGTATGGTATTAGGTGTACAGGTGTACTGATGTACTTGTACTGTACCACAAGAGTCAGTTTATGCAGACACTGTATAACAGGTCTGTATGGTATTAGGTGTACAGGTGTACTGATGTACTTGTACTGTACCACAAGAGTCAGTTTATGCAGACACTGTATAACAGGTCTGTATGGTATTAGGTGTACAGGTGTACTGATGTACTTGTACTGTACCACAAGAGTCAGTTTATGCAGACACTGTATAACAGGTCTGTATGGTATTAGGTGTACAGGTGTACTGATGTACTTGTACTGTACCACAAGAGTCAGTTTATGCAGACACTGTATAACAGGTCTGTATGGTATTAGGTGTACAGGTGTACTGATGTACTTGTACTGTACCACAAGAGTCAGTTTATGCAGACACTGTATAACAGGTCTGTATGGTATTAGGTGTACAGGTGTACTGATGTACTTGTACTGTACCACAAGAGTCAGTTTATGCAGACACTGTATAACAGGTCTGTATGGTATTAGGTGTACAGGTGTACTGATGTACTTGTACTGTACCACAAGAGTCAGTTTATGCAGACACTGTATAACAGGTCTGTATGGTATTAGGTGTACAGGTGTACTGATGTACTTGTACTGTACCACAAGAGTCAGTTTATGCAGACACTGTATAACAGGTCTGTATGGTATTAGGTGTACAGGTGTACTGATGTACTTGTACTGTACCACAAGAGTCAGTTTATGCAGACACTGTATAACAGGTCTGTATGGTATTAGGTGTACAGGTGTACTGATGTACTTGTACTGTACCACAAGAGTCAGTTTATGCAGACACTGTATAACAGGTCTGTATGGTATTAGGTGTACAGGTGTACTGATGTACTTGTACTGTACCACAAGAGTCAGTTTATGCAGACACTGTATAACAGGTCTGTATGGTATTAGGTGTACAGGTGTACTGATGTACTTGTACTGTACCACAAGAGTCAGTTTATGCAGACACTGTATAACAGGTCTGTATGGTATTAGGTGTACAGGTGTACTGATGTACTTGTACTGTACCACAAGAGTCAGTTTATGCAGACACTGTATAACAGGTCTGTATGGTATTAGGTGTACAGGTGTACTGATGTACTTGTACTGTACCACAAGAGTCAGTTTATGCAGACACTGTATAACAGGTCTGTATGGTATTAGGTGTACAGGTGTACTGATGTACTTGTACTGTACCACAAGAGTCAGTTTATGCAGACACTGTATAACAGGTCTGTATGGTATTAGGTGTACAGGTGTACTGATGTACTTGTACTGTACCACAAGAGTCAGTTTATGCAGACACTGTATAACAGGTCTGTATGGTATTAGGTGTACAGGTGTACTGATGTACTTGTACTGTACCACAAGAGTCAGTTTATGCAGACACTGTATAACAGGTCTGTATGGTATTAGGTGTACAGGTGTACTGATGTACTTGTACTGTACCACAAGAGTCAGTTTATGCAGACACTGTATAACAGGTCTGTATGGTATTAGGTGTACAGGTGTACTGATGTACTTGTACTGTACCACAAGAGTCAGTTTATGCAGACACTGTATAACAGGTCTGTATGGTATTAGGTGTACAGGTGTACTGATGTACTTGTACTGTACCACAAGAGTCAGTTTATGCAGACACTGTATAACAGGTCTGTATGGTATTAGGTGTACAGGTGTACTGATGTACTTGTACTGTACCACAAGAGTCAGTTTATGTAGACACTGTATAACAGGTCTGTATGGTATTAGGTGTACAGGTGTACTGATGTACTTGTACTGTACCACAAGAGTCAGTTTATGCAGACACTGTATAACAGGTCTGTATGGTATTAGGTGTACAGGTGTACTGATGTACTTGTACTGTACCACAAGAGTCAGTTTATGTAGACACTGTATAACAGGTCTGTATGGTATTAGGTGTACAGGTGTACTGATGTACTTGTACTGTACCACAAGAGTCAGTTTATGCAGACACTGTATAACAGGTCTGTATGGTATTAGGTGTACAGGTGTACTGATGTACTTGTACTGTACCACAAGAGTCAGTTTATGCAGACACTGTATAACAGGTCTGTATGGTATTAGGTGTACAGGTGTACTGATGTACTTGTACTGTACCACAAGAGTCAGTTTATGCAGACACTGTGTAACAGGTCTGTATGGTATTAGGTGTACAGGTGTACTGATGTACTTGTACTGTACCACAAGAGTCAGTTTATGCAGACACTGTATAACAGGTCTGTATGGTATTAGGTGTACAGGTGTACTGATGTACTTGTACTGTACCACAAGAGTCAGTTTATGCAGACACTGTATAACAGGTCTGTATGGTATTAGGTGTACAGGTGTACTGATGTACTTGTACTGTACCACAAGAGTCAGTTTATGCAGACACTGTATAACAGGTCTGTATGGTATTAGGTGTACAGGTGTACTGATGTACTTGTACTGTACCACAAGAGTCAGTTTATGCAGACACTGTATAACAGGTCTGTATGGTATTAGGTGTACAGGTGTACTGATGTACTTGTACTGTACCACAAGAGTCAGTTTATGCAGACACTGTATAACAGGTCTGTATGGTATTAGGTGTACAGGTGTACTGATGTACTTGTACTGTACCACAAGAGTCAGTTTATGCAGACACTGTATAACAGGTCTGTATGGTATTAGGTGTACAGGTGTACTGATGTACTTGTACTGTACCACAAGAGTCAGTTTATGCAGACACTGTATAACAGGTCTGTATGGTATTAGGTGTACAGGTGTACTGATGTACTTGTACTGTACCACAAGAGTCAGTTTATGCAGACACTGTATAACAGGTCTGTATGGTATTAGGTGTACAGGTGTACTGATGTACTTGTACTGTACCACAAGAGTCAGTTTATGCAGACACTGTATAACAGGTCTGTATGGTATTAGGTGTACAGGTGTACTGATGTACTTGTACTGTACCACAAGAGTCAGTTTATGCAGACACTGTATAACGGGTCTGTATGGTATTAGGTGTACAGGTGTACTGATGTACTTGTACTGTACCACAAGAGTCAGTTTATGCAGACACTGTATAACGGGTCTGTATGGTATTAGGTGTACAGGTGTACTGATGTACTTGTACTGTACCACAAGAGTCAGTTTATGCAGACACTGTATAACGGGTCTGTATGGTATTAGGTGTACAGGTGTACTGATGTACTTGTACTGTACCACAAGAGTCAGTTTATGCAGACACTGTATAACGGGTCTGTATGGTATTAGGTGTACAGGTGTACTGATGTACTTGTACTGTACCACAAGAGTCAGTTTATGCAGACACTGTATAACAGGTCTGTATGGTATTAGGTGTACAGGTGTACTGATGTACTTGTACTGTACCACAAGAGTCAGTTTATGCAGACACTGTATAACAGGTCTGTATGGTATTAGGTGTACAGGTGTACTGATGTACTTGTACTGTACCACAAGAGTCAGTTTATGTAGACACTGTATAACAGGTCTGTATGGTATTAGGTGTACAGGTGTACTGATGTACTTGTACTGTACCACAAGAGTCAGTTTATGCAGACACTGTATAACAGGTCTGTATGGTATTAGGTGTACAGGTGTACTGATGTACTTGTACTGTACCACAAGAGTCAGTTTATGCAGACACTGTATAACAGGTCTGTATGGTATTAGGTGTACAGGTGTACTGATGTACTTGTACTGTACCACAAGAGTCAGTTTATGCAGACACTGTATAACAGGTCTGTATGGTATTAGGTGTACACGTGTACTGATGTACTTGTACTGTACCACAAGAGTCAGTTTATGTAGACACTGTATAACAGGTCTGTATGGTATTAGGTGTACAGGTGTACTGATGTACTTGTACTGTACCACAAGAGTCAGTTTATGCAGACACTGTATAACAGTATGGTATTAGGTGTACAGGTGTACTGATGTACTTGTACTGTACCACAAGAGTCAGTTTATGCAGACACTGTATAACAGTATGGTATTAGGTGTACAGGTGTACTGATGTACTTGTACTGTACCACAAGAGTCAGTTTATGCAGACACTGTATAACAGTATGGCATTAGGTGTACAGGTGTACTGATGTACTTGTACTGTACCACAAGAGTCAGTTTATGCAGACACTGTATAACAGTATGGTATTAGGTGTACAGGTGTACTGATGTACTTGTACTGTACCACAAGAGTCAGTTTATGCAGACACTGTATAACAGTATGGTATTAGGTGTACAGGTGTACTGAGACATTCTCCTCAGAGCTGAAATGCTTGGCATCCTTGCCTGTGTTCTCAGAGTGTTCGGCTTGCTTCTGGTGCCATCCATGCTGAGATAAGTACTTTCAATTAAATATTGCACCTTTCTAGGTTATTTCTGAAGACTGTTGCTGTATTTTCAAATTTTTTGCATTTTTTTCTGCATTTCGTCACTGTAAATGGTATTTGTTTTCCTTGGTCTAGCTGCTGCTGCTGTTGTACTTGGAAATCACATTAAAGTGTGAGTTCCTCATTGTTGGTTTGCCTGCCTTAGAAATATCTTGTAATTATTTGTTATAGCTGGTTGTTTGATTTGTTTCTCGTGCCTGTTCACTTTTGGCAAGCTAAAGTGTGCTTTTGCATTAAGATGGCAGGAACTGCAATTCTAATGGCAGTAGAACGTTAGTGTGGTCTGTCCAAGTTGGGAAATACGCAGGGAGACTAAAAATGAGATTGTTCCATTGGCCACAGAGTTTTTTATTTGGTTTAGTCACTTTTCTTTCAGTGTATAAATTATGCTGCTCTTTGCACAGTGGCATTTAGCAGTGTCCTATATAGATGCAGGTATTTAGAATCTCATTTTTTTTCTATAAAACTCCCTTTGTAACTTTACCCAGTACTCATCTGCATGAAGAGCAACTTAATTGCATGCTGAGGAGCACTGCTGCATGGATTAAGTTATACATAGCCTAGCTGTAGTTTCTGCCCTCACAGCACCCAAGTTAGGTTTCTGTAAAGCCCTTCTCTTCCACCCCTGTGTAGCTCACCTAAAAAAGACCTGGCACCATGGATGGGTACTTTCCTAATTTCTATGCCACCATCTTGGCAACATATGGCCATAAGAGAGCAAATTAAGTCTACTAAAGCCAAATTTGACATAAAGATAGCCTTCCAGGCAAAGGACCACCACATGGCTTTCTTTAGCTATGTCCAAAACCTCAAAGGCAGCACACAGTAGTGTGTAGAACTGATTGTAAATAGAGCTACCTTCATGGAGGTTATCTCAAATTGGGAGCTATCATAAACTCCCCAGTGAAACCAACATGCTACAAGAGGGTCTAATGCAGGCAAAAATGACTGGTGCCAAAGCTACCTATTAAAAGTCAATGGAAAGAAGTGCATTATAGTGCCTTTTGGAAAAATACCCACCCAAGAAAAATACTCAGTTGACAACACCCCACTAAGAGCTGACCCAGTAGGTGGATATCTGGGAACATATGCTGACAGTATTCTGGCTTTTCACCAATACATATCCAAGGTGTTAAGAAAATCATTCCATCCAGGTCCAAAGAAGTTATAGTACCACTCTACTCTGCCTTTATCAGATCAACCATTTAGTACCCTGCCCCCTTTGGCGTGTACCTAACTAGATGTATGCAACAGTTTGAATGCCCACATAGGTTTCTTACTAAGATAATCCAGGGTATTGACACACTGTCCTATACAGATCACATTAAAGCCTTGTCTGTATACTTGGTCTCCTAAAGGTTGTTGAGAGGCAATTTGTGCTTAGCATATAAGTCATCCTTAGATATAGCCCTGATAGAGCTTTGTCACATCCATAAAATGAACAGCACCAAAAACACTAGATCCAGGGATGTAAACTTTGGTTGCGATATAAATAGAAAATAGTGGCGAGATAGATATGTCTCTCAAAGAGTCCATCTATAACCCTATTCAGAGGTAACCTTTATCTTTGGATGGGAAGATCAAAAATTCCTCCCTGGGCTGGCCCCATGTCTCTTACAGAGAGAGGCTAACAGTAAACAATACCTAACTAACACTGGATGGGAAATAATAAATTCACCCTGGGGTGTGCCCCCATATCACCTATAGAAAGAGATCAACAGTAAACATTCCCTAAGTAACATACCCCTCACATAACTTTTTAGCAACTCCCTAACTAACACTCTAGACAAACATGTTATAAGGGGATACAGTGCACTACTAGGCTTATAATGCCCTTATTGGTCATTAGTCTGATATACCTGTGAATTTATGAAGTCTGCTGGCCAACAAATTCAGCTCTAATTTTACTACCTTCTCTCCACTGCCCCCCCCCCCGGGAAATACCATCAAACAACCTCCCCCCAACTATCAGTAGGGATCAGGTCCTAGATGCAATCTCTAAGACCAAAAAAACTTCATTGATGGACCCCAGTAATATGCCAGGATGCCTCCTAAATAGCCTGAAACATGACCTATCACGACAACCAGAGTCACTGTTTAACCACAGCCGCCAGATAGGCTTCCTGCCTCGTGAATGGATAACTGCAGTGGTCATCCTTCTGCACAAAGGTGGGACATCAATGGACACTAGGAAACAGTGGCGTAGCTAGAGTTTGTGCCACCTGGGGCTGTCTTTGAGTTTGCCACCCCCTCACAAAATCATGGTCAAATGGGGCCCTCATACACACGACTCCCCCATGCAGTTATTCCAGGGTCCCATTACTTGGCTAGTTCTCCCCATTTACCATAAACACTGTAATGTGTATACTGCTTTATGCTTTATTTCTACAATGATTATTTGGATTTCATTTAAAACTTTTATTTTAAGTTTTATAGCACAAACACTGATAAACATCTGCTAAATAAACCAATACAGTCTCACAATGAAGACAGACTTAGCATTAAAATGTATCTGCCCTTAAAACTCACATTCATTGAAACAGCATTGAAACCCACATTCAAAGAAAATGTATCTGGCCAGTGTGGCAGATAAAATTTACCTTTGGGCTGTTTTTAAATTTTATGCCTCTTGCACACATATTTAGGACAATGCAAACATACATGTGTTCTTTGAATAACCTTCCTGATTGTATTAATTTATATTCCTTGCATAAGAATAATGACAAAATTAGCCCAATTCAGAACATTTCTATTATAAAAGTCTACACAGACTTCTGTCATTCCTGTCTTTACAGTCTACCAATATCAGTAATTCTGTACAATCTCTGCAGAAGTTAAAGTCATCTAAATAATTTCACATTAAAGAGATCTGTAACTAAGGAAGATGTTGCTGCTAGCAAACAACTTTACATTTCATTGTTTCATATACAAATAAAGTCCCTGTTGCCCTTGAGGAATAACTTGCCTATGTTACATTAAAAAATGATAAGCTAGTAATATTGCAATAGAGAATGGATGGCAAACTAATAACAGATTCATAGTTACTAGGTATCTCCTGAAAAGCAGGACATTCTCAAGACTGCAGCATCCACCCTCTTTATAGTACAACACAGTATAGTATCAGCAATCCATCTACATACTGTGGGAGTAGAAGCCACAGCCTTCTGCATCAAAAGCAAGTATACTACTAACAATGCAAAGAGACTTGGCATAAGCAGCATTAAACTTCTCTTCCCCTGAATCTCTCAGCTCCTTGTAAAATCCACTTGACACTCAACTATATCTCTTAACTTTGCAGCACAAGAAATCTGGAAAAAGACAAAATTTATTGGGGGGAAACAAAGGCCCAAAACCAGGGACACATTTTAAACATTACCTGTATAATCTTAGAAAGTTGCTAGAATAAAATATTTTGTGTTACTCTTTGTTTCTTGAAAGATAGGAAGACTGAAACTTAAATGGCTATAATTATTTAGTGAATTCAGTTCTCACTGATTTGCCATAAAACCACAAATTTGAAAAGGAACAGACCAAAAGTATGAGCAAAATGCTCCAGACATTCTGTAAAAATCTGGACAGCTGAGAGCTATGGACTCAACTCCTTGAATCACAAGTGGTGGTATTGGTAGAGAATTCAGGTTCTTGTTTCTTGTACCTAAGGTACAGGGTTTGAGCCTGAGTAACACTAACCACCAGGTATACCTAACCGAGGCATCACACACACACACACACACACACACACACACACACACACACACACACACACACACACTCACACACACACACACACACACACACACACACAGACACACATGCCTTACTTGGAACAGGATTTGTTGGCAACAGTAATAAGCAGCTAAATTCATATTCATCCTGTGAACAGGTAAATTTGTATTTAAAACTGTGTGGGCAAGGAAGAACAGAAGGACATCTGTGTGACAATGCATGCACAGATATGATGTGACTGGAACAGGACGTGATGCTATGGGACCATTCTTAAAGTAAATGTGACAGCCCTCAAAGTGCAGACCGCCCCTCTTGCCAAACCCATAGGTCTGACTAATCTCAAATGCAAAGCCATGGAAAGACTGATCAAGGAAATGGTTAATAAAGACATAGAAAACCTTTAAACACTGGATCCATCCAAGTTTGGTTTTGTCAAGGGCAAATCATGCATACTCGACCTGGTGGACTTCTTTGAGAAGGTCACAAAGACAAATGATGAGAGCAAAACAGTGCATATTGTCTACCTTGAACTGGCTAAGGCATTTGATTGATTAACCCTATGTACTGTCTTCATGCTAATGCTACCTCTATACCACTCTCAGAGGATTTAAACCTCTGTATTAATTTAACCTTGTACTACTGTTCTCAACCACTAAATATGTAAATATGCTTTACATCCTTCTCCAAGCTGCTGTTTAACTTTTTTTAGTTTTTGCTATTTTTTATGTAAAATTTGCTTAGTTTGTTTCTGTTTCCACTATGTATTGTACTTCATATTATGGAGCTTGTACTATGTATTATTGGAGCTTTTCTCCTCGGGCCTCCACTGAAAATGGGCTCTTTAAGCCCAATGGACCTCCCTGGTCATCAAACTGGAAATAAATAAAATAACTACAATAACCCACTGTTAACAAACTCATGGAATTAGGCATTAATACCTATGGCTCACAGACATGACCCAGTAAGCTAGGATTGGAGGTACCACCGCTACAAAGAGGATGGTCACCAATTGAGTCCAGCAGAGCCAACCATGGGTAAATCCAGCATTGCTGACACTCAAGAGTGATTATTATACAATGGCGTTATTTAGGAAAGAAATCACTTACCTTTCTTAAATAATGCCTTTGCATAATGGAGCTGTAGTAATGGCGTTATTTAGGAAAGGAATCGCTTACCTTTCTTAAATAATGCCTTTGCATAACGGGGCTGTAGTTTTTCTCCCCGTTATTCCCTCTTTTCTGATGTACTGCACATGCATATGGGACTTACGTTCCCATTCTTGCAAAGTACATCAGAGAAGAAATGAAGAAAAGGGGATCTCTGTACTTATTTTATTTTAATGCAAGAAACCTGCACAAAGCCAAGCATAATGGAGGGGTAGGAGGTCCAAAACTACGGACAGATTGTATTGCTCTTATAAACTTAGGAAATATACTGGATTGATGTTTTGTGTTAGCATGCATTTTCAAAAAATCTGGACAAAGCCTAAAATGATGGGGGGACAAATAGGGACAGATTTTAAATATCGCTCTTACAAACTTAGAAAGTTGATAGAATAATAGGTTTTGCATTAGCATGAATTCTCATAAGGATGTGGAGTCAAACTCAAATGTTTGTCATTATTTATAATGACTTCAATCCTCAACTATTTGCCAGAAAAGTACAGATTTTAGGCGGAACACACCAAAAATATGAGGCACAAATCTGGCCATTCTGCAAAAATCTCTACAGCTGAGAGGTGTGAATCACACACACACACACACACACACACACACACACACACACACACACACACACACACACACACACACACACACACACACACACGCACGCACACACACACACACACAGCCACTTCCGCATTCATACCTGTATTCATTCACACACAGACACACACAGACACACACACACACACACACACACACACACACACACACACACACACACACACACACACACACACACACACACACACAGATATTTCATTCCTCTACCACTTCCAATGCCCCTTCAATTGGGGGGGGAGTCTAAAATTTAGCATGTAAGGCCTGTCTACTAATTAAATGTTCACAGCTTTATGTCTTACAGATTTCTCGGTTGTAAAGCTGATTAAACTGATCTACAAAGTAACGCAGGAGCCAACAAACAGCATCTGCCACCACCAAACAAAGCATGTGTTTCTCTCAACAAGATCTAATAACCTCACAGATAACTGCATCCTTGAAGACCTTCTTCTGCTTTTATTTTTATATTTTGAAACATTGAAGCAGTCATATAATCTCTTTAATCAAACTAGAAAAAAACCTTTGAATAATTTATTGTATAATTATTTACTGTTCTGACATTGCTTTATACCCTTCGGCTCATAGCTGGAGAGAGTTGCTACAGTAATCCTTGTCCTAATAAATTAGAATAACTGTCTTGGCTAAACAGAACATATCACTGCCAGTCAAGCAAATATTATCATTTTGCTGCATTTTCATTACCTGATCATATTTACCCATAGAAGCCAAATAGAACTTGTGAACCTAATGATCTAATTGGCTTTGTTTCTGAGTTAATTAACTTGCACAGATAGAATGCTTGCCTTTCTCTTTGATTAGATGATATATTGTACAGTCAAGGTGAACTTATTTTACTGGCTGGAAAATAATAATTGGCCCTTCTAGTTCAGTAGTCTTTATTACAGTAATCTAATTTCTCATAAAAAATAAGTGGAGGTCATTGTGTTTTTCTTATAGATGAGTTAATGCCACATAAACCTAGCTGATAGTAACATATTTTAATAGAATGGCTAGAGAAGAGGTTCCCAAGCTTTTTTGATTCTCCACTCCCTTACTAAAACCAGGTTTTCCCAAGGCTCCCCCCCAGTGAGCATAAAGTGCATATCAGGGGTTCCCAAAGTGTGCGTGGAGGCACCCTGGGGAGCTGCGGCTTCCTCACAGGAGCGCAGCGGAACTAATAAGCTTAGCTGCAAAATAAACCGCGAACAGTTTGCAGTTTATTTTGCAGTTAAGCGTATTAGTTTGCGGCAAGTGTGAGTGAATGCAGGAATGAATGAAGAAGTGGCTGTGAGTGTGTGTGTGTGTGTGTGTGTGTGTGTGTGTGTGTGTGTGTGTGTGTGTGTGTGTATGTGTGTGTGTGTGAATGAATGCAGGTATGAATGAGGAAGTGGCTATGTGTGTGTGTGTGCTTGTGTGTGTATGTGTGTGTGTGTGTAGGGCTCTACATTTAATAGCAGCTCTAACTTTACAAACAAATGGTTTCCTAGGGTCTGGGGCATGGTAATGTGCAGTGGATTTTAACAAAACCTCCCCTTCTACACTACCCTCTGTCAAACATCTACCCTTACACCTTTCCCTGTTTTTCAGTACACAACACCAATAATTCCTATTCAACACTGACTTCTCCAGGTAATATTGGTAACTATCCAACACAAGCATTTTACGTCCCTTCTGTGTCTTTATGGTGGTATACACTTCATTTATAGTCCCTGGTTGGAATATATCCGTTGCTGTTTCACTTACTTAAGGATAAGTGCCATTACAGCATGAGAGGTTATTCCTGGTGTCTAGCATTCTTCCTCACCCTAGTAGTGAAAATATTCCCTGGTGGCTAGTGACCCCCAATCCACATAGTGAAAGTATTCCCTGATGACTTTTGCTCCCCTCCGACCAATATAGTGAAAGTATTCTCTGGTGGTTGGTGTTCCCTCACTCAATTTTACAGGCTTTGCTCATTAGTCTAGGTGCATGTGACGGTATGACTTCCACCCCAACACTCCTGCCCACACACACACACACACACACACACACACACACACACACACACACACACACACACACACACACACACACACACACACACACTCGCACACACACACACACACACACACACACACACACACACACACACACACACACACACATAGTCATTCAATACAAATACACTTAATACACTTATGCAGTCTCCTTTCTAGCAGATTGCATTCACAGGCACTCACAGCTATTCACCCATAAACATACATCAACCTAACCTACCTCCTCATTGACCCCCCCTACTGTAACCTCCTAGGCAGACTTGCACTCACACATGCAGCCCCTCACATACACTCATGCACAAACCCACTAACACTATCTGACCACTAAACTCTCCTGCACTCACCTTTACTGCGACGGCTCAGCTCAGCCTTTTGGCCACACACACACACACACACACACATATATATATATATATATATATATTACTGCGAGTGGACAGGAGTGGACATGCTAATCTAGTCAGCCAAGTGTTTTTCTGAATTGTCCAGCTGTGTAGATGTCTTACCTCTGGCTGTTCTAAAGAGAGAGCACATGTCTCTCCCCCAAACTGCATCATTGTTATGTAGGAGAGCCATGGGGACAGCCACCTCAGTGCTACATGTCTTTATGTTACAGCACCATGGTAGGACTATCTCTGAATCAGAAACAAAAACAGCTAAAATGAAGTATATACGTCATCTCTATTTTACAGTAACCTTTCTGAATTCAGCCTATCATCTACTCCACTCACTACTGTACACATTTATCCAGTTTCAGTTTATGTTTATGTCATTGTATTCTTCAGATAAAAAATGCTCACTGAACCACATGCATTTATAACATCAAATCACATGACAAGGAACCATCAATCAATAAACTGCTTACCCAAAACTACTAATTACAGCTATATATCAATTAATAAATAAATACAGTTCCTACAAATTAAATTACAAAAAGACATTAAATTAAAAAACTTAAAATCTAAGTTGCCATTCCATCTCACTCTTTTCTAATAAACTCTTAAAATCACCTCCTCCTTTGTACGTCTTTAGTTGATTCAACATCTGAAAGATTTGGAGGCAGTTGTAATAGTTTATTAGAAAAGGAGATGGAGTGGCAGCTTAGCCTATGAATGAACAGATATCCCGCTATCAATGATACTGGTAATATAAGCAGTTTTAAAATGAAGGCCCTTGACTTGACATGTTTCCACACTCCTTAATCTCATTTTCTTTTGGTTTGTATTCCTTCTGGGACTTTCCTTACTGACATCTTTCTGAATTTAGTTTTCTAAGGTTATTTTTTTCTCCTTCTCTCTCCTTGACTTTATGAAGCCATTCATTTTCAGCCAGCACCACTTTAACTGGAATCACAAAAAAACACAATTGTTTGTTAAACTTTTTTTGGATGATATGTTTTGTTTTTTCATATGCGCCTTGAAAATCTATGCCTTCTTCTTCCACTTGTCCTCTGCCACTGTCTACTTCCCTTAAAGTATAAGCAACTTGAAATTATTAACGGTAATCATTGCATTTCTTTCAAACACTGAGTGTTAGTTTTACTCCTGGTGGCCCTAGAATTGGTGAAGCAAATGTATTCCCACAGTACACTTCCTGAACTAAAGAATAAGGAATAAATGGTGGGAAGTTGGGATGCAGCACAAGGGAGCAGTGGATAGCATTTCTGCATCATGCTACTCGGTTTGCTAGTTTGGTTCCCAGCTGGGATACCTCCTATGTGGCATTTGCATATTGCTCCTTGTGTTTTTGCAGGAATTCTGGTTTCCTCCTCCATCCCAGTGATACTTTGGTAGTTCAATTGGCGATGCTGAAATTTCTCCTAGATGTGCATGAGTGTAGAAACAGATACAAGAAATAGAATGGCATCCTGTCTTAAAACTGCTGTGGAATTATTCATGTTTTTTGACAGTATATGCTCTAGATCCCTGAAAAACTGAAATGGAAAAAATATTTATTGAAAATGGATGGCTGGAATAAGTGAGATTTTTTTCTAATTTTAAGTTTTATTTATTTTGCATTTGTTAACCAGGTAAGTGATTTGGTCCAACAATCCTTTTCAGCCACAAAAGCACCAAAGACTCAAAGATGATAAGCATGTGGCAGAAGTAGAATATAAATAAAGACATTCAGCTTAAATTTAAATACAAATGTATTTATGTATGTGCATGTATACAATTTAGGTTTATACAATTGATGTTGGTACCACATCAACAAATGCAAATAAATAAAACCATTAACAACTGGAAATAAACATCAAATATAACAAACCACATGTACAAAAAAATCTAATGCATAATAAATATGAAATGTGTAATAAAACCATGCATGTTATGTATGAAGAAAAGGAGAAGGTTGTTGTGCCTGAAGGTATATAATGAACTGAATAAGAAGTTGATGTCAAACAGTTATGAAAGTAGGGAGAATGGGATTCTGGGTATATAACAGAAGAGAACATGGTATTACAGACCGCTGGGGCAAAGTTATTTGGAGATCAAAAGCAAAGTGGCAGTCCATATAATGTAGAAATCCAACTATGTTGAGACCTAATAGAGTAAGAGGGAGTTGGTATCTATAGCCTAGCAGTTAATGGTAGAAGTTTTCAAAGAAGTTTATATATTACTGTACCTAAAAGAAAGGCAACTTGTTCGCTGACAGAGAGTGTGTTGGTAGAACGTCAACAAGAAAGTAAGTATGTACCAAGAATCTGAGAAGGATTTTTAAAATAAGTCAGAATCCAGCAACTCATAAATGTTTCACTGTTTGCACTACTTCCTGAAGTGCACCGTTTGGTGTGAATACAATCACTTGTGATGGAATATACAGTGATTTTTTCACTCACTCCATGAATACCCACTTAACTAATTTCAGGGTTGTGGGAAAACCAGAGCCTATCACATACTTATTAACAGCTGTTGATGTATATGTGAGACTTCGCTACTTGCTATATGGTTTACTGGAGGCCAGATCGGGATACAAAGTTTTGAAAATATAGGTCTGCATTTCATCTGTTAAAAGTTGCAGTTTCACTGTACTAAACACACAAGGTCTGTAGCAACACAACCTCTTTTCCATGAGGCCTGTTTTATGCAAATATACACTTATGCTGGCAGATAATTTTAAAACAGAGAAAGAGAGATTTATAATATGATAGTACATGCAGTCTTGTTTTGTATCTAGTAGTAGGGCAGCGCAGTGGTGCAGCAGTTAATGTTATTGCCTCACAGCAAGAGGTTCTCCAGTTCAATTCTCAGCTGGGGTGCCTTCTGTGTGTAGTTTGCATGTTCTCCCTGTGTTCGCATGGGTTTCCTCCCACATTCCAAAGACATGCATCTGGAGCATTTTTCCCTGGGCCTCTGCTGAAAACATGCTCTGTGGAACCTAGTCGGACTTTCCCAGTTATTAAATGTCAAATAAATCTTTTAGTGCAAATACAGTTTGATCAGAAAGCAGTATGTCATTTTTTTATAGTCTAAAATTTCAAAGCAGACTTTTATAATAATAGCAGAAAATAAATATTAATGCATTGACACATAAATAAGCAAATTAATTGTACACGTATCAAGTTTCAAAGGACAAATTCAATAAGGCTATTATGCACAGAGTTTGGATAATAGTGTCATAATTGTGTCAGTGATTCAAGAGGATGAGGTGGGGGCTGAGCTCAATATCCATTAACCTGATAATTAAGTGCTAAATAATAACATAACTGTGTCTAGAAATTACTCATTTGTTTGTGCAAATTTTGCATTAAAAAGCTCTCAAGAGAGCCACTCAAGATGTAGTTATTTCATTTCTGTAGGATCTTCTGAGAGCACAGATTGTTCCTGGTTTACACTGCCAAACAATTAGAGAAAAGACTGTTATTCCATCCTGTAGAGTATCTTTATTTTTATCAATCATTACTATTAACCTGCTGGAGTCATCCTTAATTGTCAACACTGTTAACACATGTTGCTATTAGATATTATTACTATTATTATTGTTATTATTATTATTATTATTATTAGCTGTCAAAATTTGGGTCAAAGCTGCAAACCATCAGAAGTAAATGTTTCATAACCAGGGGCACTTTATAATTAGTTATTTTTTTCACTTAAAAAAGTGATTAGACAACAAGATTTATATAAACACATTGTTTTAAAGATGTCTGTTTCTGCAATAGAGGTTATTTACTAACTGTAATTCTTTCTTTGTCTTGTGAAAAAAAAAAATCACTCTCATTGGGGAAAGAATTAAGGTGTGTTACAAAATTAGAATGTCCTAGTTCAGCCAACTCTGAAAAAGTGCTTTGATGCCCAGTATAGCAAAGAGCCTATCTGGCTGTTTGCTATATCTTAATGCTGTAAATGTCCTACCCGTCCTTCCAGCAGTTGATTCACCTCCCTCAGTCTATACTGTTGGCACTTTTCCTTAGCTTTCCAGCTCTAAAATTACCCACACTTCGTCATGGTATTGAGTTGCACCGCTTTAACATCTCCCGCCTATTGAGTTGCACCGCTTTAACATCTCCCGCCCCCATCACTGTGTCCTTGGACTCCTGGGTTGTACCTCCCATCATGACATCAGTGCTCTTAGAAATAGCACATTGGATATTAACCGGTGTGGGGTTACGTTAACGTTTTTCCTGGCTGTGCTACTTTCCTTTTCTTTCTTTTTCCCTGTAGCATGCACTACAATAATGAATGCATTCTTCCTTCAGTACTTATACTTTTCAATATCTTCTTTGAGTCCACCTGTTTTTAATGGTATCTCTTCTTGTCTAGCCATGATTGAGATGCATGCAACAACTGAAGGTCTACCAGTCTAAGTATTGCAGTAAACAGCCTTCTGTTCCTACCCTCTTGTCCACTCCCCCCCCCCAATTTTCAAGTAATTTAATTCCATTTTAAGGGATTAATTAATTTTGCTCTGTATTACCCAGTGCAGTGATACATTTATTCTTTGCAACACACTCTCGGTGAAATAATATTTTTCTCCTATCCAAGCTGAAACATAGCTCTTCAATTTGGAACTAATGATCTCCCCACCCACCCCACCCCCGCCATGCTTCAATTCAGTTACATCATAATTTTCTCACTGATTTTGTGAACTATATCAAATTCCACTTTCACTTTTACCCAGTAGGGAGAACAATCTCAGCATCTCCTCAAATAGCTCCCTTTCTATTTTGTTTACCCTTCTAGATCCCCCAGCGCTTTAGTTTCTTTTTCCTTTTGTCATCGCCAAAACCAAATGGAGCATTCCAAATGAAGCCTCCATGATGTCATAATGAACAGGAGAATGACATCCTTGCCCCAGTGGCATAGTCCTCTGCAAATGCATCCCAGCTTTCTGTTGACCTTGGCTGCTAGGTTTTCACTCTGTGCCAGGTGGTCCATCTCTACAGTTACAACTACATGATTGTATTTCATTTTTCACTGAGTTCAACTCCACCCAGCCTGGACACTTTCTAGTATTGTAATCCCCTAAGTCAGCACCTTGCATTTTTTTAATGTTTATTGAGAAGTACCTTGCATTATTTTATTTGTTGAGAAGTACCTTGATTTCTTAGTGTCGAACTTCACCTGGCATCTACCATTTCATGCTGACAGCTGTCTCAAGTCTCTTCTAAGACTTTGCCATTTGTCACAAAACTGTTTATTTTTCTGCCATCTGCAAACATACTGATCCTATTTTCCTTGCCTCTTGTTTCATCAGTGGCAAACGCACATCTTGCAAGACCAACTTCTGTGTAGTTCAGTACTCATTCCTTTTCTTTTGATGTTCCTCTTTCCCTATGGTTACTGCTGTATTTCACCCTGAGGCCACTCTCCTACCAATATGATACATTTTTTTCTTGTCCCTCAACTTCTAGTCTTGTGTGGTGCAGACCTGAAAACATTGCTATAGTGTAAAGACATGACAATTATCTGATTATTGCATCTAACTCTGTTCTGAACCAGCCAGAAAACTGGATTCTATTTATTTCGAAAGAAGTAGATTTTCTAGTTGTGAGCCAAGTCTAACCAAAAATGTAGCCATTCCCTGCTTCACCATTTTCTTTCCATGACCTTTCCTGCTCCTTACAGCTGACCCTGTTTGTTCCCACCCCCATAAAGTGGTACCACAGTTGCACAATTCCAGACCTCAGAAGTTTATATATTACATTAAGCTGAAAAGGATTAACATTACAACCTTGTATTAAGCCATCACATCCTTACTAACATTTTACTGCTTGCTTTTTGTGCTTTTTTTTTTGCTTTCTTATTTAAATGTAATGTTTTACTGTAGATGGTAGACTATGAAGAAAAGTAGATGAAGTGCTAGTTTAGTAGTTCTGTGTGGCTTAACTAAAATTGATAGAAATCATTTTTTTCTTAAGTGTAGTAATGTAAAGAGTTTTTAGATATGAGATTTTGGAAGCATTTCATTTAATAAGATTTATGCATTATCTTATATTTCTCAAAAATCTCCCAAGGGATCATTAACCTTTTAATAATTCAAGTAAAACATGTCCTTTTTATCTAAAAGTATAATAAAATGTTAAGAATGACAGAAACAAGCAATAGAGGTGAATTATATTTCAGTGACAGTAAAGC
The DNA here is from genome assembly GCF_019279795.1 of Protopterus annectens. NCBI lineage: Eukaryota > Metazoa > Chordata > Ceratodontiformes > Protopteridae > Protopterus > Protopterus annectens. Next base: position 264,729,349 of record NC_056746.1, on the reverse strand, counting down.
CAGTATTTGCAGTTGGGTTCTCTTTCATCTTCTAAGGATGGATTCTACATATGAATTATGCATGCCATAACAGAATGCTTGTTTATTGTTACCTCTCAGCACATGTTCTTTCCATCATGAAATCAAAATTAAGCATTTGCTCACAATATCAACAAACAAAATTCTCTTTAGCTCACTTGCATCAAGCAAGAGAATCACATAGATTTAAATGCAGGCAAAATAACAGCAACAAAAATGTACTAACTAGCTGCTGATGAGGGTTTTACTTGCAGGATAAGAAATCCTGACAAAGTTAAAGTTAATTTGCAGTGGAGGTGAGTGGACATGATACTACTGTGCAGGGGCAGCTCGTCCTAATGGACTGCAGCCCCCCAGCTGAAAGTGAAACATAAAAAGGGAAAAAAGCAAATAAAAAATACATGAAAAGACTCTGGGAATGGACTCCACGCATGAGTGTGAGCATTCCCGGAACTACACATGCATGCATGCAGAATCCATAAGGCAGCAGACTGCAGAAATGCCCAGTAGTTTGTGTGGTTAGATCCGTACAGACTGGAAGGGGACTGGACAGGCTGGATATCCAGCCTGCTCTTGCAGGAACATTTTCATCGCGAGACCTGGCTAGCGGAACGTTTGGATTATGGGACTTGCTGCAAGCAGGAATCCTCAATTCTGGGACTTATCCTTCAACATGGAGCTGGCTCTTTCAACAGGTGTGTGTGTGTGTGTGTGTGTGTGTGTGTGTGTGTGTGTGTGTGTGTGTGTGTGTGTGTGTGTGTGTGTGTGTGTAGAATGCCCCAGATAAATATACCTGGTGGCTACAGAGACTCAGGCAACAATAGTGGTTAGAAAATAACTCAGACTCGAACACTATACCTTGGGGGCAGGTAGCAAGAGCCTGAATTCCCTACCCACCATCACTTGTGAAAGCTGCTCAGATATTTGCCCCATATTTTTGTTATGTTCTGTTGCTTATAAAATCAGTGGTTTTCTGCATTTAATTCACTTAATAATGACAAGCATTTGAATGTCAGACTTCATATTCTTCAGAAAGTACATGGCAACATAAAACCTTTTATTCTAGCAATTTTCTAAGTTTATAAGATCAATATTTGAAATGTGTCCCTATTTTCGGGACTGTATTCCCCCATTATTGGCTTTCTCCAGTTTTTTGTGCTAAGAGGTTGAGAGCTATGGTGAGAACTGAATTCACTGAATATGTTTGGGGGCTGTATTCTCCCATTATTAGCTTTCTCCAGGTGTTTCGTGCTAAGAGGTTGAGAGTTATGGTGAGAACTGAATTCACTAAATGATAGCCATTTAAGTTTCAGTCTTGCCATGTTACAAGACACAGTTGATTTGGCATAGTGTTATGTTGCTCTGACTGTAGTACATAGGGTCCTGTGTTCAAGATTTGGCAGTGAAATTCATGGTAGTAACACGTTATTTTATTCTAGCAACTTTCCAAGATTATACAAGCAATGTTTAAAATGTATCCATGGTTTTTGGGCTTTGGCTTTTTCCAGATTTCTTGTGCTACAATGTTGAAAGATACAGTTGAGTGTCAAGTGGATTTTACAAGGAGCAGAGAGCTTCGGGTGAAGATTAGTGCTGTTATGCTGAGTTCGCTTACATTGTTAATAGCACAACAGGTAGTACACTTTCTTTTGATGCAGAAGGCTGTGGGTTCTACTCCCACAGTATGTAGATGCATTGCTGATACTGCACTGTGTTGTATTTTTAAAGGTGGTGGATGCTGCCATCCTGAGAATGTCCTCTTTGGCAGAGATACCTAGTAACTATGAACCTGTTATCAGTTTGCCATCCATTCCCTACTGCAATATTACTAGCTTATCATTTTTTAATGTAAAATAGGCAATTTATTCTTCAAGGGCAACAGGCACTTTATTTGTAGATGAAACAATGAAATATAACATTGTTTGCTAGCAGCAACCTCTTCATTAGTTACAGATCTCTTAAATGTGGAATTGTTTAGATGACTTTTACTTCTGCAGAGATTGTGCATATTTACTGATATTTACTGATACTGGTGGATTGTAGAAGTTTGAATAGACTTTTATGATGGAAATGTTCTGAATTGGGCAGTTTTGTCATTGGTGCATGCATTTTGTTTCATTATTTACTGGAAAAATATTCAAAACAATAAATTTAAAAGACGTTCTAACAATTGTACTGTATTATACAAGGAATATAATTGAATACAATCAGGAAAGTGCATCAAAGAACACATGTATGTTTCCTGTGCAAGGGGCCTATGATTTGGAAACAGCCCAAAGTTAATCTTTACCTGCCACTGGCCAGGTGTATTTTCTTTTAATGTGGGTTTCAATGCTGTTTCAATGAATGTGAGTTTCAAGGGCAGAGAAGTTTTAATGCCAAGTCTGTTTTCATTGTGAGACTGCATTGCTTTGTTTATCAGATTTGTATCAGTATTTGTAAAATGTAAAATAAAGCTTTTAAATGAAATCCAAATCATCATAGAAGAAAAACAGTATGCATATTATAGTGTTTATGTTAAATGGGCCAAATAATGGGACAGTGGAATGACTGCAGGGGGGGCGGCCCCATTTGACCAAACTCAAAGATAGCCCCGGCTGAACTATACCTCTCAACTGTCCAGATTTTTGCAGAATGAATAGATTTTTGCTTCTTATTTTTGTTTGTTACTCATAAAATTTGTGGTTTTCTGGCAAATCATTTAGGAATTAAGTCACTAAATAATGACAGATATTGAGTTTCAGGCTTCTTACCCTTCAGAAAAATGCATGCTAAAGCAAGACATGTTATTCTGTCAACTGTCTAAGTTTATACAAGAGCAATTCTTAGTACTGTTTGTATGTTCCCCCAATATATTTGGCCTTGTCCAGATTTCCTGCGTTGAGATTGAGAGGTACATGCAAATAAATTGCTTTATAGAATTAGGTATATCCAAACCTCTCAATTGTCCCTAGTTTTGTCTCAAAAAAGTGTTGCTCTCCCCCTAATAATCCCCCCACAAAATGGCAAATTTGAAAGAAATCGTGAAGGGTTTACAATTAATAAGTAAATGTAATGATCAGAGATATAGATTACTTTTAATTTCAGAAATGCATGCAGATTCTCTTATTTTGTCAGCTGTTCAAGTTAACAGTACTAATATTAAAAAGTGTCCCTTCTTTGACAGGTTCCCAGCTGCATTGTGTGGCTAATTTACATTTTTGCATCACATTTTTGGTCCTTTTTTCATAAAACTGTGGTTTTCTGACAAATTAGTGGAAATCATGAAAGATTGAAGTTAGAAAATAATGGCAGACATTTGAGTTTCAGATTTCATACCCTTCAGAAATTCATACTAATGCAAGACCTACTATTCTATTATCTTTCTAAGTTTATAAGAGCAATATTTAAAATTGTCCTTATTTTGGGGCCTTTGTCCCACTTCTGTTTATGGTTTTGTTAAGATTTCTTGATCTGAGGTTGAGAGGTATGACAAATGTGTCAGGACCATCACCATCAGCCAGATACATTTCAAATTGTGACATACTTGTACCCCACTCCCCCATGTAGTGACTCTGGATGTGTCCTAGCAAGGCAAGGAGCAGTTATGCAGTGTAAGTGTGCAGAGTATCCCCCCATCCAAGGTAGGCACAAGCACTACAGTGGCTTTTCATCTGTTCTTGATTTTGCAGAATGTTCTGGTTTTCTGTCATATTTTTATACTGTTGATTTATGCTTCTTCTTATCCAGAAAATGCATGTTGTTGCAGTACCTGTTGGTCTGTGTTTAACTAGCAATGCTTTAATGACCATCAGGAAAGCTTGTCTGAGATTGTAAGATGCAAGTAAGCTTTAATAAGCATACTGTTAAAGAATTACCAACATTGAAAGTCTTTCTGTTGTTGCCATGCAGAGAATATTTACATAACTACATAGTGTATAAGTCTTGGTTATTGAAATGCATACGAAAGTATTTGTAATAAAGGACAGGATTACACTATTTTCAGAACCTCATTACATTTGTTGGAGACTTGCAGTCATCTTTGCAGGCTTTACATGTAAACTAAACAAAATGCCAGTCTATCATGTGTGGTCCATAACCTGTGCAGTAATCCTTTAAGCAATGTATCTTGATCTTGTTTCTTGTTTGCTTTTCATTTTTTACTTTGATCATGTTTTCCCCATGAAACAAGTAGATAGTTGTCAGGCAGCAGGTCTTTTTTGGGTAAGAAACATTTTTACAAGTGAGGGTATCACAGAGATTGTTACTTTCAGCATGTTACTTGGTACTTTTATATAGCTGAATATAAATTATAATTAGAACTGCAGTGCAATGAGAAGTGGTTTGAGTTGAGTGCTTCTGGTTTTTCTTGTACTTGATTTTGACTGGCATTCCAGTAATGTATTTAAAAAGTAATTTATTTTTTTATGCCTCACAACCTTTTGTTTCCATCTATATATTAAGTAAGCTGTCATGCAGCCAATGCATTGAAATATTTTCTTTCTTCTGCACTTCATTTTGTCTTGATTGGACTCTCATAATGATGGTTTGGCAACCAGGGCAGCGTATTTAATTAAAGTCCCAGCTTTTGTGTTTTTTAGCATAGTTCCATACCCTTCTCATTGGCCACACCCATTCAGCTGTCTCCTGCAGCCCCCCCCCCTTGATTTGAAGTCACCAGTCAACACTGCTAGTCTGAAACTGACTAATGGTATGATGTCCTTTTATAAGTAATAGGTACTGTCCTGTCCTCCTGCCTGGCCGCTGTCCGTGCATCAAGGCAGCCCATCTCTCTAGCAGATTTCTCCGCGTGGCTCCCTAGACCCACAAAGCTACTTCCTGAACTAAAATCTGGTGCGAACGCACAGAACAGCCCACGAACTTTAAAAAATTAAACTACCCACTGAAAGTGTTTCAGGGTAAAGACTACTGCTTTAACTACTATGTACTAGGCAGGAATAGCGTCTAGCCGGCAGTAACTTGACAGTACCTTTAAACAAACTTTAAAGTTATACAGTGGAAAACACGTAGTACTCCCATTAAAATTATATCTTTTTCTGGCTATATTAATTACTTAAGGAACAGACTAAAAAACTTACTGTTACTGGCTTTAAGACCCTGTGATCTCCTGGCGGGTCCGTGCATCAAGGCAGCCCATCTCTCTAGCAGATTTCTCCGCGTGGCTCCCTAGACCCACAAAGCTACTTCCTGAACTAAAATCTGGTGCGAACGCACAGAACAGCCCACGAACTTTAAAAAATGAAACTACCCACTGAAAGTGTTTCAGGGCAGCCCATCTCTCTAGCAGATTTCTCCGCGTGGCTCCCTAGACCCACAAAGCTACTTCCTGAACTAAAATCTGGTGCGAACGCACAGAACAGCCCACGAACTTTAAAAAATTAAACTATCCACTGAAAGTGTTTCAGGGTAAAGACTACTGCTTTAACTACTATGTACTAGGCAGGAATAGCGTCTAGCCGGCAGTAACTTGACAGTACCTTTAAACAAACTTTAAAGTTATACAGTGGAAAACACGTAGTACTCCCATTAAAATTATATCTTTTTCTGGCTATATTAATTACTTAAGGAACAGACTAAAAAACTTACTGTTACTGGCTTTAAGACCCTGTGAACTCCTGGCGGGTCCGTGCATCAAGGTAATATATAACCTACTAAAGCTGTTGATGTTTGAAATTGACCACTACTGTCCTTTATTGTACAGTCGAACTAATTCTGCTGGAATATGTTTTAACTACGGAATGTCATGTAGCAGATAGTGTGTTTGTTTGTTTTTTGAATTTGGTAGTAGTATGGCAAGTGATTGCACGAGTTGTTGAAGCTACATTGGCGTCCTTTTCTGCTGCCTAATTAGCGACTGGTTTTTGTACGTATCTATAGCTCCTGTTTTGTGGTTTTTAACTTTATTACCTCATTGCCTATATTTAACTGAACTGGGGAATTGCAAACTGCATTAACGCAATTTATCTAAACTTATGATACCTTGGTAAAACTGGGCTTGGCGGGAAACTACTTCTCACTACTGGCCTGATTATTTTATGCTATTCAGATTTATTGGGAACCAAACTCTGTACTGTTATAGCCTGTCTTATACTGATTACTCCGTACAATAGATTAATGGCAGCTGTACTGTGAATTATAAATCCCTCTGCCTAATACTGAACAACCTGTGTTATCAGTTCTCTGCATTAATCATGAAATGTGCTTAATAGTAGCCTCTATGCCTAAGTAGGATACCTATTCTGACTCTAAACAAATTGTTTCCCTCCCTTATCTCCTCACAGGCAGCCCATCTCTCTAGCAGATTTCTCCGCGTGGCTCCCTAGACCCACAAAGCTACTTCCTGAACTAAAATCTGGTGCGAACGCACAGAACAGCCCACGAACTTTAAAAAATTAAACTACCCACTGAAAGTGTTTCAGGGTAAAGACTACTGCTTTAACTACTATGTACTAGGCAGGAATAGCATCTAGCCAGCAGTAACTTGACAGTACCTTTAAACAAACTTTAAAGTTATACAGTGGAAAACACGTAGTACTCCCATTAAAATTATATCTTTTTCTGGCTATATTAATTACTTAAGGAACAGACTAAAAAACTTACTGTTACTGGCTTTAAGACCCTGTGAACTCCTGGCGGTATATTCCCCGCTCCGCTTCGCCCTCGCTTCGCTCGGGCTTCGCTCTGCTCCCCACCCTGCCCCCATATCCCACCCGCCCCCACTACTGCTACATTTATAGGGCTAGTTAGCTCCTCCCACCTTCCCCCTAGTAACTAGGACCGCCCTGTAACTTAGTTATTCTCCTCCCCCACTCTGGGCCCTCTTTCAATACTTCATTACACCTTCAATTCCTCCCCCCACCAGACCCTTATCCTCCTCACACCATGGTCAAAACTACATCTACAATTACCCCTATTATAATAATACCCCTTCTCATTGCTCATTTCTTAACAAGTTATGAAAAACAAACTCTGCTAGGCATCTCCTTCCCCAAGGGTCACACCAGCACCTACCCAAATCTCTCTGCTAGTCATACCTCACTTCTCCCCCTTCCTGACAATACATCATCCCCCAAAATTGTGCATCTCAACCTCCGCCATCCTAAAGTAACTAATACCAAAGCCAACCTTAAAATCCTAAACAAGCTACTGAGATTCCTTGATCACCTGAAAAAATGTATCATCATAGATGGCGACATCCACCCCAACCCAGGTCCACCCACAGTCTTAGACTTGAACGCCCCTAAAATAGCTCGAAGTTCTTCAGATTCCCTACTCATACTTCACCTTAATATCAGGAGTATAAACAATAAGGTCCATAACCTACATGCTATGTTAGCCACTCATTCTCCAGACATTGTATGTCTATCGGAAACATGGCTAAAACCCTCTACCAAAGATGAAGAGATTCTGGCACCTGGGTACAATATTCTCAGGACTGATCGGACAAAAATAAAGGGTGGGAGTATAGCTGTTATGTTCAGGAATACCTTGAATATTATAAGGAACCCACTACAACCTCCCGAAGTTTCAAATATAGAACTTATTGCCCTTAAGATATGCCTCAACACCCAGAAATGCATTAACCTTATAGGAATCTATATCCCACCAGGGAAGAACACTGAAAACCTGGAACAAACACTCTGCTGGTTGTCCACCAATTACCCCCAAGAAACCATAGTACTTGGGGATGTCAATATAGACTGGTCTCACTGTTCAGCCCACATAACCCCACATCCTATTAACTTATATGGCTTCTCCCAAAACATTCTATCCCCAACTAGAATTGGAAATACCCGGCAAAAAGAGAGCACCATTGACTGGATACTCACCAACAAGGGTTCACAGAATTATACCTCTGGGACCCTCCCAAATGACCTCAGTGACCACCTCATTACTTATATCATTAAACATAAATGTCCAACTACTAGCCCCCCCATATACAGACTAGTCAGAAACAAAAAGAAATTTGACCCACAACTATTCCGTGCAGAACTCAAGTCCTGTAACTGGTCTATCCTAAAAAACCTACCCCTCCAGGAGAGCGTTTCCTACTTTAATGACATGTTCCTTAACATACTTGACTCTCATGCCCCCAGTCGTCTGATTAGATCCAAGGAACGGATAGCCCCCTGGCTAACTCGTCATACTAAAACCAAAATTAAACTCTGAGACCAGGCCTGGAATAAATGGAGAGCTACTAAAACTCCCCTAGATCGCATCAAATTTCAACAGCTCAGGAACACCACTAAATCAGCCATTACCCAGGATAAAAAACAGTACTTCTGCCACCTTCAGAATAAGCACCAACAGAATCCAAAGAAGTTCTGGGCAGGATTTAACAATCTTCTCCATCCAGGTAAATCCACCACCCCCACCCCTGAGAAACTAATTGGGAAAGACCCAGTAGATATAGCCAACACCTTTAACTCTTTTTTTACTGAGACCATCCAGTCTCTAGCTAGTCAGTTAACTACCTCCTCAACTCCCTCCTCCCATAAGAATAACTCTCCTCCTCCCTCCTTTAGCCTAGAACCGGTTTCCACAGCCTATATTTGCACCCTCTTAAAAAAACTGAAACCAACTACCCTAGCAGCAGATCACCTCCCAGCGGAATACTTACAAATTGCGTCTGACACAATCGCCTATCCCATATCAATCCTAATAAACAGGACTATAACTGAAGCCACCATCCCCTCTATTTGGAAAGTTTCTTACATTATCCCTCTTCATAAAGGAGGTAACTCCATGGAAACTTCCAACTACAGACCAATAGCAATACTGTCTCCTCTAGCTAAAATTATGGAAAGATGTGTTCACAAACAACTACTACACTATCTAACCCTTCATAATCTCCTGTCTAAATGCCAGCACGGCTTTCGCCCTCATCACAGTACAACCACTGCCCTACTCTCCTTCATTGACTCCATCAATAACAACCGCAATAACAAACTAATATCCTCCGCCCTCTTTCTGGATCTATCAAAAGCCTTCGACATGGTGAATCACCAGCTCCTCCTCTCCACCCTAGAAAGCCTACATCTTGACAACCTAGCCCTAAGCTGGTTCAAGGCTTATCTCTCTGGTAGGCTACAAGCTGTCCAGTGGCAAAACAGACTATCTGACCTGCTCCCAAACACCATTGGTGTTCCTCAGGGCTCAATACTTGGTCCCCTTCTTTTTTCCATCTTCATTAACGATCTCCACTCTGTCATCCCTAAAGCCACCTGCATTCAATACGCGGATGACTCAACCCTGATCTGTTCTGACGCCTCTCTCCCAAAACTACAAACAGCTACTCAACACTGTTTTACTATAGTTGAAAAATGGTTCTCCGATCTGAAACTCATACTCAATCCATCAAAAACCAAACTACTTCTATTCTTCCCCACCATACCCACACCACTAGATAAAGAACTTCCTATTCCAAATAATATCTCCTTTCATGTTGAATCCATCAATGGTACTATCATTGACCCTGTCTCTAGCACCAAACTATTAGGTGTCACCATTGACCACAAACTCAAATTTGACTTTCACATCAGCCATACCATTAAAACTGTTAACAAGAAACTCGGGTCCCTGTATAGAATAAAAAACTACCTTACCCCGAATACCAAACTCACTATCGCTCGAACACATCTCCTCTCCACCCTCTTGTACGCCTCCCCAGTACTCTCCTTTCTTAAAAGCATGAACTCAATATGCTTACTGTTGCCTATAACCACATCGCCAGATTTATTACAGGAACTCCATATCGAACTCACCACTGCCTTAACCTTAAGAAAATTGGCTGGTTAGAATTGCCCAACCTTCTCAAACTAAACCAACTCACAGAAGCTTTTAAAATAATAAACCACCCAGATAGAACTCCATCACTGAGTAGTATACTGATCCCCTATACCAACCTTAACTGCCTTCGATCGTCAAACAGTGTTCAAATACTCACCATTAAAGCAAAGAATATGGGCGGCGATGCTCTCTATGCTAATTCCATTGGAAAGCCTTGGAATTCACTTCCAAACCATATAAGAAATATGACTTCACTTAACCAATTCAAAAATAATCTCAAAGAATATCTTAAGTCACACTGGCTGTGTCCCTGTACTGAACCAGACTAACCTAGAGACTCGCTCCTCTCAATCCGCCACCCCCTCTCAGACTTCAATTCCTTTAATTCTGGTCCCTCTATGTTATCACCTCAACCTTATAATTGAATATTTAAATGTTTTTATAATCAAAATGTATAGCCTGCTGCAATTGTTTTTTTTTTTTTTTCTCATCCTATGTTAATCCTACCTCATTGCGTGTAATTGTATAGTTGTCATGTCATTATGTTGGTGCTTTTCTCCCCGGGCCTCTACTGAAAAAGGATATGTATCCAGCTAGACTAGCCCGGTCAACAAATGTAAAATAAATAAATAAATAAAATATCACTGCTGCAGTATTCTTAAATGTAGAGATCATCTGCCAAGGATAGTCCAATGTCCAGCCAGTATACCAAAGCCTTTAGATCTTGTATGCACCATACGTCACATATATGCACCCCATACAGGTCATAGGGCATAAAGGTAACATACAGACACAGTTACCCAGAACTTCTTTGCTACCAGTCCGAATGCCATCATTTCTCATTAGTCTGAATGCCCTTTGTTGTGCTGAATTCTGCAGGCTTGTCAGTTTATTTCTGATGTCTCCGATTCTTAAGGGAATTCTTCTGCTTTATCTGTTTTGGGTTCTACCCCTCAGGTGGCTCACTACTCTGTCAAGTGCAGCTATGAAGCTGCTGATGTCTCTTCCAGAGCTGCTGCCTTTGAGTCTGTCATGAGGTGTTACTCTTGGCTTTGTCTGCAGTCATTACCTGAAGACATTAAGACCAAGTTGCTGGATGCTTCTTTAGATAATAAGAATCTCTTTGGGACTGCTGCTGCTGATATTTTTAAGTCTATTCAAGAAAATGCTTCTTTGAAAGGAGGGAACTTGTAAACCTATTCTGGCTCTGTCATTGCTCAACACCTATCTCAAGGTTCCTTCTTTTTGGATGCATTTTCTTCAAACGCTGTTTCCTCTGTTGCTCCCCCAGGCTTTCCTGAAGGATGTTTGCCCTCATTTTCCTATTCTCCCTCTTTTCAGAAAGTTTTTATGTTTCTTCCTCTCATTTTTAATTCTCTGCTTTTCCCTTTGGATTTGCTACTGCCCAAAGGGTATTCATAAAATACCTAGCTCCTGTAATTCCCTTTTGCAGGATCCAAGGCATTCAGATTTTTCCTTATTTAGATGACCTGTTGATTCAGGCAACTTCTCCCTGTTGCCTGTTACTGGCACTGGAGTTCACCATATCTTTTCGACAAGTCTGGGGTTCACTATCAACTTCTAAAAGTCTGTCCTGACTCCCTCTCATCATCATGTGTATCTTGGCTGCAGGATTCAGACAGTGCCAGTGTTGGCCTCTCTTCCACCTCCAAACGTTTTGCCCTTGAGAACTTTCTTTCAGTCTCTTCTTCCTCTGCCTGCCATTCCAGCCAGTGAAGTTTCTTCGGATCCTAGGACTCATGGCCTCCTCTATTCCAATCCTCTCTTTTGCTAGACTGCAGATGCAGAAATTTCAAAGATGCCTCAAGTCAGTTTGGCTTCCACATTACCACCCTCTGGATTTCATAGTGCCTCTCCTTCCTTGTCATAAGTGGGAATTCAAGTGATGGGTTCAGCAATTTACCCTTAACCCAGACCTGCCCTATCAGCCTCCAGTTCCTTCTCAAGAACTGTTCACCAATGCCTCAGACATGGGTGAAGGTGGGGGGCTTCCTGGGGTCACCTGAAAGTTCAAGGTCTCTGGTTCCCCATCAGAAGTCAGACTATATCACCATCAAAGAGATGAGAGCTCTGATTCTGGCACTTCAGGATTTTCACCTCATGTTCTCTCGAGGCCCCTGAAGGTTTACACAGATAACACTACAGTGATGTGGATGTCAACAAGGAGGGAAGCACAACTTCTCATCTTCTTTGCAGCTGGCTCTTCAAGCCTGGGATCTGGCTCTCCATTGTGAGTTAACTCTTCAGGCAGTGTATGTTCCTTCAGAGCACAATCTAGTGGCAGACTCCTTGGGTAGGTCCAAAACACAGTCTCATGAATGATTGCTAGACAGAAATTTGTTTCTGGACATAGTCCATTGATGGGGTATTCCTCAGGTAAATGTTTTTGCGTCTTCTTTGAACAGACAGCTCCCTCTCTTCTGTTCCAGAGTACCATGCCTTCTGATGTGCAATACAAATGCCCTTTCTTTTCCTTGGAATGGAATGTTTGTTTATGCCTCCCTCCCTACTTCTAAGACTCCTGCAGAAGATTCAGCTGGACTCCCCAAAAACCTTACTAGTGGCTCCCTTTTGGCAAAAACAACACTGATTCCCCCTCTTAATGCATCTGGCCCTGGGCAATCACCCCAAGTTTCCTCACTGGTTGGACCTCCTCACATTGGACAAGGGGTCACTCATTCATCTTCGTTTGTCCACTCTTCGGCTGACACTGTGGGTGATAGTGTTTTGATCTCTTTTAGGCACCTTTTTTCTGACAACATTTTCAGGGTTTTACAGGAGGCAAGAAAATCTGCAACCAGAAAATCTTATATGTCCAAATGGAAAAAGATTTTCTGTCTGGTGGCATGCTCAAAGCTAGGACCATTTTTCAGGGACCCCTCTGATTTTCTCTTATTTGTGTGAGTTGCTTCAGTCTGGCTTGGCCTGTTCTTCTGTAAATGCCCATCTGTCAGCTATTTCTGCTTGCCTCCCCTTGAATCCTCCTCTGGCTTCTCATTTTGAGGTCAAACAGTTCCTTAAAAGCATCCTGTATATTAGGCTCCCAATTAAACCTATTCCTCCTCCTTGGGAACTTAATTTTGTTTTGGAAACATTGACCCAGGCTTCTTTTGAGCCTGCAGTTTCAGCTTCTCTGCAGCATTGTGCCTGGAAGACTGTCTTATTCCTTGCTCTTACTTCTGCTCAGAAGGTTTCTGAGCTTTAGGTCCCTATGGCCATAATTCTTTTTTTTTTTTTTGGTTTTTCACAGGGACAGGGTGTCCCTTCATACTAATCCTTATTTTATGCCCAAAGTTGTCAATGAGTTGTCCTTGAATCAGGAAGTACAACTCCCTTCCCTTTTTCCTTCTCCTCAGTCTGCAAGTGAAAAGGTCCTGCATACCTTGGATTTGCACAGACAGTTCTGGTATTATTTCGATAAAACTAGGGCCATTCATAAGTCTGACAAGCTTTTGGTTTCTTTTCATCCCAGTACATTGGCTGTGGCTGTTTCTAAGCAAACCATCTCCTCCTGGATTTCTAAGGCCATTTCCTTTTGTTATTCTTTTCTTGGCAAATAGCTGTCTACTTCTGTTAGGGCTCACTCCACTAGGGCTGTTGCCTCTTCTGGTGTTTTCTTCAAGGGGTTGGATACCAATTCCATCCTTGAAGCTGCTACTTGGTCTTCTGTGCATATCTTTACTAAGCATTATAAAGTGGATATTGTTTGCATAGCCAGAGCAGATTTTGCTAGAGACATCCTGCATGGGTTTGTTGAGGGCTTTTCACAGCCTTCCACCTCCCACCCCTTTTCTTGAGCTTCTGTACTCTCCCTTTGGTGAAGAATATTACAACAGTGATATAGAAGGACATAGTGCAGTTGTTGAAAATATTAGCATAACAGAAGATGTCGTTCTCTTCACTGTTGCAGTATTTGGTCTCTTCCTCCATCTCCCTTTTTCATTTGGGCTTTGATTTGGTTACCCTCATGTCCAAGGGTCCCCCTTTTCCATCTACACTTTCTCCTTCTGGATGTGCATGGTCTTCTTTGTCCTGTGGATATTGTTCTCTTCTGGGGTAATTCAGTTCTGGGTAACTGCATCTGTACATAACCTTTATGCCCTAGTTGGGAGCATACATGTGACTTAGGGTGCATACAAGATCTAAAGGCTTTGGTATACTGGCCGGACATTGTGCTATCCTTGGCAGGAGATATCTATGGTGAAGAATACTGCAATAGTGAAGAGAAGGACATCTACTGTTATGGTAATATTTTACACAACTGTACTTTCATGCAGTAGATGTATCTAAAAACATTAATATGAGAGCAAACTACTAATCCTGTTTATAAAGGCAGTGGCAGTCTGTCCATCTGTCCACAACCCCTCTTCCCCTTTTTGTACATGGAGTCGGGGTGTCACTTCAGTAGTGACAATCATCTAGAGCCAAGGTTCACACCACCAGGTGGCTAGCTCTGCCACTGTTGTTCTTTCATACTACACATATCCATGCAAACTCCACCAACAGCCAATTTAGAGTGTCAAACCCACCAAATTCATGTCTTTCAAGTGTGGGAGAAAACCGGAACACCCAAAGAAAATCAATATGAACACAGGGAGGACATGCAGACTCCACACTGAAGGCACCCCAGCTGAGAATCAAACTGATAAACCAAATGGAGTACCCAGAGAAAACCCACACAAACACAGGGAGGACATGCAGACTCCACACAGAAAGCTCTCCAGCAGGAATCAAACTGGGCAGTGTGCTTGCTTAACTTTTACCAGCCCAGCCACAGGATAATGTAAAACAGAAATTTCTTGCAGGCAGATTAGAAAAAAAAAGTGTGCATTCATTATATACTAATGGTTCAGAAAGCAATTCATTAAAAGTGAAAACGAACATTGATACATAAAGATAGTATACCACATGAGAGAGGCTGAGTATTTCAGAAGCTATAATTTTCACAAGGAATGGGTTATGGTCCTTTGCACCAAAACATGTAACCGTATGCAATACTAAAGGGTTCAGAAAAGAATTAAAAATGATTTAATGTTGAAGTCTTATCTAACAGACCTAGTCTTCATTGTAGACATACCATAGTATCAGAAATGCAGGTTTTCTTTCATGATAGAGGTCACCTAAACACTATATTTGCTTTATTTCAATTTGAAGAATCAGTAGCCTTTTATTTTCACACTGTTCTCTGTATTTTTTTTTTTGTAACCTGATAAGCCACATGGAACTCATCCAAATGGATAGTGTGATAATAAAAATTATGGAATAAAGACAGCTATAATTAACACATTTCAAATTATTTTGGCAAAACAATTATAGGTGGCAAGTATTTGCAGATCAAATATTACCCATAAAAAATTTTGTCTCTCTTGTAGGCATCTGATCACAACTAGCTTAATCAGGTCCATAAGCTGCCTCACTCTGGTCTAATCAGCAGGGCCTTGGGCCCTACATATTGACTTACATATCTGCTAAATCGATGCAAACATGTATTATTGAATGTGGGTGCTGCTGTGGGGCATTTTCTTTTCCCTCAGGGAAGCAGCAGCAGATGATTACCATAAGTTGGAAGGGTGCCAGGGGCACAATTTGGGGGAGTGGTTCCAGTCCCCATGTAGAATACTTTTTTAACTGAATTTGTCAAATTCTGTTTCTCTGCCTTTCAAATTATAGACACATTTTGTAGACAGAGACATTTTCAGTAAAGCTTCTTCTCAAAGATGTGACATCTAAAGGACTATACACCCATCCTCTGTGTTCCAGTACAGAACCTGCCCATCCCCTTGCATTTTTCACTTGAATTTTAATGCACCGTCTTTTGCTTCTTTAGTTTCCTCCTTGAATACCTTATCTTCATCGATACTTTATTTATTGAATGACTTACCTTATTTCATTATGTTACTAATCTCCCTATGTAGTGTATTATTTTATCTATGCTTCTAAAAAAAACTGTTTATCTTACTCATCTAAGCAAATCTCGTTTTGTGGAGGAAAGGTATTGCACTAAGTAGCTGCACTTATTTATGACAAATACCACTACTGTTACAGAGCCATAATCTTTACCAAAGGACACCTTGCAGTTTGCCATCCTAAGTAATTCTTAGCCTCTCTTGCATGCACTGCTGACGATGTTACACAGTGCCTTAATCTTATGTTACAGAGCCATACTCTTTACCAAAGGACACCTTGCAGTTTGCCATCCTAAGTAATTCTTAGCCTCACTTGCATGCTCTGCTGTCGATGTGTTACACAGTGCCTTAATCATTATGCTCTTTGGAGACATGCTTCTTTCACAAAAATAAAATGAGGCCATAAAGCTGTCATTTTGAGTTATTAAATTCACATTTGCTTTTACTGTCAGTCCACTTTCTTTCAACATTTCTAATACTTCACTTAATGTTTTAATGTTTTAATTCCTTCAACTGTTTGTATCAAGAGTTATGATATCACTATAATTTTTTATATTATATATTTATTATATGGATTCATGGCTAATAAATAAAATGAGTGCAACTGACACAATAAAAAGAAACTCAAAATATTATTAACTCTTAAATATAAATCTCACATAACTGAAGACCTGTGGGTTATACATATCAGGCAGAGTGTGTGTGTGTGTGTGTGTGTGTGTGTGTGTGTGTGTGTGTGTGTGTGTGTGTGTGTGTGTGTGTGTGTGTGTGTGTGTGCATGCGCACTTACCAGTTAGTATTTATGTGTGTGTGTGGGGGGTGTATATGATTACCCTTAGATGACCCCCAAGTATCAGAATATTTTCTCCATTTGATGAGCACATACCTGTCTGCTGTTGACATTTTTACTCTGTCTCATACTGACAGCGCCAAAGGTATGTTGTCTTTGGCCACCTTACAGTTGCACTGTTTCTTGGCAAATTGTGTTGCTGACATTCTGTGCCTTTCCCATCTATTAGAATAGCCATGGAATGCCCAATGTACAGAGGCCATTGTTTTGTCTGTAGCATGTCTTGTGCTCTGTGTGCATAAGCAGCAATGTATCCTCTCAATTGGACATTTACTTGTTATGCCCCCAGTAATGGATGACACCATTGCTGTGAAATATGAAGTCCAAGCTGATATTGGAGAGGATGGAATCCCACCACTGCCTTCTGGTATACTACTCACTCTATTGCCCCAAATAAGTCTGAAGATTATCAGAGGGATGGCCTCTTCACCACATCACTGATATCCAGAAGCTTAAAATCAAAAGCTAAAGTGTACAAAACTCTGATTCAGTAACTAGTCCACCAAAATTCAACCTGGGCCCAAGAGCATAAAAGGAATATTCATTACTGACCCCTTAAAGAGCTGAGACTTTAATCTAGCACCCCGGGCCACTTTCTCACCATTCTCTCTGTGAGCCACATTGTCTTCCAATACTACTTATCTATATGGCAACTGCCTTTTAAACCAAATGTTATTTTCTTACACATGCATGCATATAATTCTCATGCAATGCTAGCAGAAATCAAGTCCCCACAGCTTTCTATCTGGCAAGGCAGCACTGCCACTATTCGGATTACTGGGCTAAAATCCCACACACCTTTTACTTGTGCCTGTCTTGATTTAGTTAAATATGAATTACAAAATTTATATCTTAATGGTAATATATTTATTTATTTATTTTACATTTGTTGACCGGGCTAGTCTATGTCCATATGTCCATTTTCAGTAGAGGCCCGGGGAGAAAAGCTCAGAGAAAAGAACAGTTTATACAAAATGTAAATAGATAAGTCTACATTCAAAAACAATTAGATAACTATACATTCAAAAACAAATAGATAACTATACATTCAAAAACAAATAGATAACTATACATTCAAAAACAATTAGATAACTATACATGCAAAAACAAATAGATAACTATACATTCAAAAACAATTAGATAACTATACATTCAACAACAATTAGATAACTATACATTCAAAAACAAATAGATAACTATACATTCAAAAACAATTAGATAACTATACATTCAAAAACAAATAGATAACTATACATTCAAAAACAATTAGATAACTATACATTCAACAACAATTAGATAACTATACATTCAAAAACAAATAGATAACTATACATTCAAAAACAATTAGATAACTATACATTCAAAAACAATTAGATAACTATACATTCAACAACAATTAGATAACTATACATTCAAAAACAATTAGATAACTATACATTCATGTACACTTGTTATTTCAGCAGCAGTAAGCAGATAGGGTAACACTATGAAGATTTTTGTTTCAGTCATTTGGAGCAACAGTTAGAATAGACAAATATAAGCATTAGTCAATTAACATATTGTGTCGAGGAAGTTGACACAGCACAGTGATGGGTATGAAGAGAGCAAATTATTTATATTTTTAGAAGAGAGAGCAGTAGCAAAGGTAAAAGAATTGATGTAAAAAAAGGCTAAAGGCAAGGGAAGATAGAATCAGTCGGGCTTGGTGCATGGGCAAAGCCATTGGGATTTTAAGAAAAATTTTAATTGGTTCCTGAAAAGATGGGTGGATGTAGTAGAAGTTAGTTCAGTTGGGAGTTTGTTCCAAGTTTTACCAATAGAGTCAGAAAACAAACAGTCCCCTGATTTGTTTTTAGATTTTAAGGTGACTACTTGTAACTTATTTATGGAACATGGGGTTGGAAGGTTTTGATAAGAATTGAGGAGGTTACCGAGAATAGATGTATTTGTGGGATGGTGTAATATCTTGTGGATAAAGGTGAGTTGCTGGTAGAGTAGCTGATTTTGTATTTCCAGCCATCCTAGTAGTTTTAGATTTTGGCAGTGGTGGGTTCTAAATGGGGTACCCATGGCAAATCTGGTTGTAAGAAGTTGCCAGTTTATTTAAATTTCTTTAGGTTAGGTTTGTGTATATGGGGGAGGCATAGAGAAGGATCGAAATCAGGTGAGTTTGAGAAATAGTAATCTTGGCTGAGGCTATGAGAAATGGTTTGAGTTTATTCAGGAAACCAAGTTTTCTATTTACAGATTTAATAGTTAGTTTAATGTGTGTGTCAGAGGTGAGGTTATTATCTATTGTTACACCTAGGAGTTTAGTGGTAGTGTCAGGAGTGATGACAGTACCATTATTAGAGGTAAGTAAGAGACTGAGTGGAGGGGTCTTCTGTGTGGGTGTAAACAGTAGTAGTTTTGTTTTTTGTTTTTTTTGGGGGGTTCAAGAGGAGACACCATGGGTGGAACCAGTTTTCCACTAAGCTGAATACAGTTTGTGTCCTGTTTTGGAGTTCAGTTGGAGAGGAAGCAGCACAGATTAGAGATGAATCATCGGCATATTGTATGCAGGTAGTTTGGGAAAGGGAGGTTTTCAGATCATTAATGAATCTTGAATGAATTAATGAATGAATCATTAATGTATACTATAGCAATATGGTTAATTGTGGGCAGATACTACAGCTTGACAACCTATAAAATAACCCCTTCTCAGATAATAGATATGTCTATAAATAGACAATAAATACCAGCCACAATACCTTTAAAATAAAATAAATAAGTTTACTTAAACAATAAAGAAGTCAAGACAGTATTATTACATGATAAATATGCAGAGGTCAAGACAATGCACAAAGTATAAACTAGTCAGCTTTACAGATTCAATATTTAAAGAAGAAATCACTCTAAGCTAAATAAATACTCTAGTTTTCTCTTACTGAAAATACTGCACCTATGTATTCTAAGTTAGTAAAATATTATGGAAGGAGGAAATGTAAATGCAAACGTTCATAGATACATCATCAACGTCTCCCATGCAACACTGCTTTTAGTTCTAAATATGGACATCTCAGTTTATCATCTGTTCCATAGAGAACAGTAATAAAATTTGTCATGAGCTCCTTTTCTCATTTTTCTACATGGGATCAGGGTGTCATGTCAGTTGTCATCATCTCACTCTCTATTCAGTGCCACTTTCCTACCTTCTTCAACAGTCATGCCTGACTGTCTCAGGTCTTCTGTCACAAAATCCATCTCTTTGCTGGATGCCCTTGGTTCCTCTTGCATTCTTTTTGTCTGTCCAAAATCTTTTTTACTGGACTGTCTTCTACTTTGGTGTATATGTGCCTGAACCTCTATAATCTCTTTTCTTTGACCTTCTCTGCAATTGCTGCTACCTGGGCCTCTGGTCGGATGTCTTCATTTCTGTGTGCAGCCACTTCATCTCCATCACTTTTAGCTTCATTAACTGCTCTGTCTTCACTGACCGGGTTTCTGTATCTTACAATAGTACTGATCACACCATCGATTTGTAAACCTTACTTTTCAGCCTCTTTGGAATTCTTCTTTCACACACCACTACTAATAATAATAATAACGAGAGACAGAGCTATATTTCCCTTTTGATAGAAAGGAATATTTTAATTAAAATAATTATGAAAAATATGTCTTGATGTCTCTTCTGTCTGTACCAGTTGGCTGCAGCCCCTCTGATTCTAGCTTTAACCTCCTTATTCTGACTTGCTTTCTCCTCAACCAGCCCTCACCTCCTTTTAGCAGCTAACCTGTTCCTTTTAACCATCTATCTCAGTTCTCAATAATGGGAGGGGGGGCAAAGGTCTAAAAATAGGGACAGATTTTAAATATTGCACTTATAAACTTAGCTGCTAAAATAACAGGACGTGTTAGCATGCATTTTCTGCGGGAACTAAAGTCTGAAACTCAAATATATGTCATTATTTGTTCATTATTTAGTGACTTCTATCCTCTGTGACTTACCAGAAAACCACAGATTTTATGAGAAGCAAACCAAATATTTGAGGCAAAAATCAGTCTGTGAAAATCTGTACAGGTAAGAGTTACGTTAGACTTAAAGAGATCCTGGGAACAATCCTATCAGCCATTCAGTAGACGTCATCAAAACCTGCTCTTGATAGGTTGCCAGTCTATCACAGAATAATACAAAGTCACTCATTCACACACTAGACACATGCACCTAATGGCAAATTTGACAAAGGCTATTCACCTATGGCATATCTTTTGGAGGTGGGTGATACCAGAGCACCCAGAGAAAACCCAGAAAAGCACACTGAAGGCATGCAGATTCTACAGTTAAGGCACCCCAACTGAGAACCAAACTGAAGAATTTCTTACTGAGAGGTAGCAATATTCTTCAAACCAAGAGCAAACATTGTGTTTCCTTCTTTGATGTCAAATAAAAACACTGTATTATTACAACAGCAGTAAAATATTGACATTAATAAATGTAATCATTACTTTTCAGTCATTTGAGACGAGTATCCAGCTAGTTTTCTGAGTAATCTTCCAAAAGTTTGAATATTTAGGAAACCCTCTGGTGCACAAGTCTGATGCTGATATACTGGTAACTACTTCATGTAAGATAGCACATCAGCAGGCAGTCTATCAGCAGGGCCAGCCTTAGGCCAATTGAACCTGTTTGGATCTATAGGACCACGTTTCCTTGGGGTCACCACACTAGGTTATGAGTGTCATATGCCTTATGTGGCCCAGAAACCTGTCTGAGAGATACTAAAGCACAGTGCAAAGCATTTGTAGCTGCTCCCTGGTACTTCTGTGTCATTAGTATTATCAGTGCCTACAGCTTCATGCCCCTTTTGTGGCTTACAGTGCTTGCTGCTCATACTCCCACAGTGATCATTGGCTGCTGCTGCATGTTCAATGGGGTTTTCAACTCAAAACTATTTGCACTAACCATCTGGTTTTATGTACGGCTGAAGTGATAGTCTGGGAAGATAATAAAACCAGGCTTAACTTGAAGACTGACAGACAGGTGCCACTTTCTTTTGCTTCACTTGGTGACATGGGGTTTATGACTGGCTGCTATTGAAAACAATTACAAGAATTAACTGTGGAATAGTTAGTCTCAGACATTAAGAAACAAACACTAATAATCATAAAAAAAGAAAAGAAAACAGATACCGTGATCTGAGATAACATCTGATAACTACAATTTCTAACAGAATTTTACAAGCTCAACAGTATGACAGTGAAATTCTTGGTGCAAACAGAGATAGGAGGAAAATAATTCCAGTGGAGTGAAACATGAACTTGTGTGTGTATGTCTGTGTGTGTCTGCGTGTGTCTGCATGTGTGTGTGTGTGAGTCATATACAAAATAGGAGGCAGGTAGACACAAAGCTAGAAAATGTTCGGGTGGGACTGGGGAGAAGATTTTTAGGAAAGTATATTATAGAAAGCTAAACAGACTGTGTGGGTTTTATATGTCATGCTTCCATCCATGTGGGTTTACTTAAAGCATTCTAATTTTCTCCTGTCTACTAAAACGTGATGCTTTGTGACTATTTTTAATTATACCTGCATGTAATCATTACTGTTGTTCTTCTAATCTGGGGTATGGCTGGAAATAACTGCAAATATTAGACCAGTTACCCAGTTTAAAAGATGATTAAGTAAATAAATTATTAAACTTTCAGAACTAGCTATAAGTAAGGGTGACAAATGAGCACTGCTATTATGAAGGAGCGACTAGAGACTATTACTGTTATTGTTGTTAGGCATTCTGAGGACGTTCAACAGCCCCACTGAGTTGTCTGTCCAGTACTTCCTGAAAGGCAAGGAGACTGGACATAGAGTCGAGTACTGGAGACTCAGAGGAGCTACAAGAGCTAATCAGGTTTTTTATGGTCTTCTTCTAAGTAACATGGTCTGCTTAGTGATGTCTGCAGCATGATGGAGCGTCTGAAATACTTATTGTACAAATATTTTTCTTTTTTTATTTATTAATTTAAAGTTTGTTAACTAAGACAGAGCACTGATTCACCTTAATCACTGTGATTCTCAGCTCTGTGAAAATACCAAAGAAACAGTAAACATGAATTAATATCAATGTAACAGTGGCAAAGTAACAGCAAGCAGCAAGGTGTTAAATTATGTTATTTAACATAAATGAACATAATTACAACTAGACATGATACAAGAAAGCAGTCAGTAAAACTCATAAAAGGAGAACATACACACTGGCATTGCATCATATAATACAAGGTCTTTATTCAGAAAATAACATACAAAGAACAAAAGCATTTACAGTATTGTTACGCATGGGATGTGAAGGAGAGTAAGGCGTAAGTCAAATGACGTAAAAAATTAAAAGGAGTGAGACAGATAGAAGAGGAAAAAATGAACAAAAGCATAATGTGGGAGGGTATCAGAAGGAGCGTGCAGCTCTCTCATACCCAGGTTCAGGAGATCCAGCATAATGTGGGAGAGTATCAGGAGGAGCATGCAGCTCTCTCATACCCAGGTTCAGGAGATCCAGCATAATGTGGGAGGGTATCAGGAGGAGCGTGCAGCTCTCTCATACCCAGGTTCAGGAGATCCAGCATAATGTGGGAAGGTATCAGGAGGAGCGTGCAGCTCACATACCCAGGTTCAGGAGCTCCAGCATAATGTCGGAGGGTATCAGGAGGAGCATGCAGCTCTCTCATACCCAGGTTCAGGAGCTCCAGCATAATGTGGGAGGGTATCAGGAGGAGCATGCAGCTCTGTCATACCCAGGTTTAGGAGATCCAGCATAATGTGGGAGGGTATCAGGAGGAGCGTGCAGCTCTCTCATACCCAAGTTCAGGAGATCCAGCATAATGTGGGAGGGTATCAGGAGGAGCGTGCAGCTCTCTCATACCCAGGTTCAGAAGATCCAGCATAATGTGGGAGGGTATCAGGAGGAGCGTGCAGCTCACATACCCAGGTTCAGGAGATCCAGCATAATGTGGGAGGGTATCAGGAGGAGTGTGTAGCTCTCTCATACCCAGGTTCAGGAGATCCAGCATAATGTGGGAGGGTATCAGGAGGAGCATGCAGCTCTCTCATACCTATGTTCAGGAGATCCAGCATAATGTGGGAGGCTATCAGGAGGAGCATGCAGCTCTCTCATACCCAGGTTCAGGAGATCCAGCATAATGTGGGAGGGTGTCAGGAGGAGCGTGCAGCTCTGTCATGCCCAGGTTCAGGAGATCCAGCATAATGTGGGAGGGTATCAGGAGGAGCGTGCAGCTCTCTCATACCCAGGTTCAGGAGATCCAGCATAATGTGGGAGGGTATCAGGAGGAGCGTGCAACTCTGTCATACCCAGGTTCAGGAGATGCAGCATAATGTGGGAGGGTATCAGGAGGAGCGTGCAGCTCTGTCATACCCAGGTTCAGGAGATGCAGCA
The DNA here is from genome assembly GCF_019279795.1 of Protopterus annectens. NCBI lineage: Eukaryota > Metazoa > Chordata > Ceratodontiformes > Protopteridae > Protopterus > Protopterus annectens. The sequence continues at coordinate 264,705,346 of NC_056746.1, read as the reverse complement.
TAATGTGGGAGGGTATCAGGAGGAGCGTGCAGCTCTCTCATACCCAGATTCAGGAGATCCAGCATAATGTGGGAGGGTTTCAGGAGGAGCATGCAGCTCTCTCATACCCAAGTTCAGGAGATCCAGCATAATGTGGGAGGGTATCAGGAGGAGCGTGCAGCTCTCTCATACCCAGGTTCAGGAGATCCAGCATAATGTGGGAGGGTATCAGGAGGAGCGTGCAGCTCTCACATACCCAGGTTCAGGAGATGCAGCATAATGTGGGAGGGTATCAGGATGAGCGTGCAGCTCTCTCATACCCAGGTTCAGGAGATCCAGCATAATGTGGGAGGGTATCAGGAGGAGCATGCAGCTCTCTCATACCCAGGTTCAGGAGATCCAGCATAATGTGGGAGGGTATCAGGAGGAGGGTGCAGCTCTCTCATACCCAAGTTCAGGAGATCCAGCATAATGTGGGAGGGTAAAACGGGACAAATTCCAATACTACCAGTCTGCCCTAGACTCCTCGCAACACAGCCCCAGACAATTCTGGTCCTCCATAAACTCCATCCTCCACCCAGGTAAAGTCAGTACCCCTCCTCCTAACATCCCTCACTCCTCAGAAAATATTGCTACCTCATTCAACACACACTTCACCCAAACCATACTATCACTAGCTAAACAATACAACCCCCCTCCCCTCCAACCCACACCTTCAACTAGTAATCTCCCCACTGCCTTCTCTTTTTCTCCTGTACCTACCTCCAACATAAAAAACTCTTAACTAAACTTAAACCCACCAAATTAGCAGCAGACAACCTCCCAAGTGAATACCTACAAATCGCAGCTGATGCTTTGGCCTACCCAGTATCCATCTTGATTAACCGATCTCTGTCAGAAAGTTACGTTCCCACATTGTGGAAAGTCTCCCATATAATTCCCCTCCACAAAGGCGGACCCTCTGCAGAACTAACCAATTACCACCCCATAGCTATTCTCTCTCCACTCTCCAAAATACTAGAGAGATGCATACACTCTCAGGTCTCACACTACCTCCTTACTAACAACCTCCTTTCCAGTACTCAGCATGGTTTCCGACCAAACCATAGCACCACCACTGCCTTACTCTCCTTTACTAACACTATCCTTCAGCATAAAAACAATGGCTATCTCTCCTCTGCTACTTTCCTAGACCTATCTAAAGCATTTGACATGGTCCCACACAAACAACTTATCTCTGTCCTCAATAACCTATCCTTCTCACAATCAGTCACTAACTGGTTTCAGAGTTACCTGTCTGACCGCCAACAATCCGTTGTATGGCAGAATGACATATCTCCCCAACTACCTGTCTCCATAGGAGTTCCCCAAGGATCCATCCTTGGACCCCTACTTTTCTCTGTTTACAACAATAATCTAGCCTCTGCCACCAAACATGGCACACTCATCCAATACGCAGATGACTCAACCATCATCTGCTCAGCCCAGTCCCTACCCAAACTGCAAAAAGTCACACAGGAAGCCTTTTCCTCTATTGAAACATGGTTATCCGATGCCAAATTAATACTCAACCCAAACAAAACTAAACTACTCATCTTCCAACCCACCAAACATGCTCAAAACAACTCTCACTTTAACATCACAGCAAAAGACAACACCACTATATACCCAACTGAACACATCAAATTGCTAGGAGTGGAAATAGACAATAAACTAAAATTTGACATTCACATATCCATGACCATAAAAAAAGTCCACAAAAAACTAGGAGCATTATATAGAAATAAACAATTTCTCACCAAAGCAGCAAATATTTCAATAGCAAATTCCGACCTTATCTCCACCCTACTTTATGCCTCTCCAGTATATACCAACCTAAGGCAATGTGATCTAAACAAGCTAGAGACCTGTTACAACAAAATCGCCAAATTCGCCACAGGGGCATCCTACCGTAGTCACCACTGCCTCTCACTTGCTGAACTGGGCTGGCTTGAACTCCCTCACCTCCTTCAGTGGTATCAACTCTCACTCGCCCACAAACTAGTAAACCATCCACTAAATGTCCCATCCCTCCAGAATCTACTCCAACCCTATCGCACCACCAGACCACTAAGATCCAGCAACAAAAATCACTTGCAGATCACTAAAGCCAATAACTCTGCTGGTGAAGCACTATTCTCTTGCGCCATAGCCAAATTATGGAACTCACTCCCACCCACAATTACCTCCGTACCATCATGCACCAACTTCAAAACTTTATTAAAAGTGCACCTAAAAACATGCTGGCTATGCCCTTGCAACTCCCACTCTAATATCATCTACCCCATCCAACTACTACCTTTCTTTCACCTCCACTAACTACCTTGATGATAGCAAGCTCAGATGCTCATAAGCCTAGAACTTATTATACAGCAGGAACTTCTCATTGTTACATTTGTTAATGCCTGTTATGTACTTCACAGATAAAGATTCTAGTTGTCTACTGATGTACTATGTTCTTCATCTGTAAATATGTTGTAAGTAATTTCTATGTTAAATTGTTAATCACTATGTAATCCAATGTAACTACTGTCTGTTTATTTTACTGTGGAGCTTTTCTCCCCGGGCCTCCGCTGAAAATGGACCCACGTCCAGTCGGACACTCCCGGTCAACAAATTTAAATAAATAAAAATAAATAAAATAAATAAATAGTATCAGGAGGAGCATGCAGCTCTCTCATACCCAAGTTCAGGAGATCCAGCATAATGTGGGAGGGTATCAGGAGGAGCGTGCAGCTCTCTCATACCCAGGTTCAGGAGATCCAGCATAATGTGGGAGGGTATCAGGAGGAGCGTGCAGCTCTCTCATACCCAGGTTCAGGAGATCCAGCATAATGTGGGAGGGTATCAGGAGGAGCATGCAAGTCTCTCATACCCAGGTTCAGGAGATCCAGCATAATGTGGGAGGGTATCAGGAGGAGCGTGCAGCTCTCTCATAACCAGGTTCAGGAGATCCAGCATAATGTGGGACGGTATCAGGAGGAGCGTGCAGCTCTCTCATACCCAGGTTCAGGAGATCCAGCATAATATGGGAGGGTATCAGGAGGAGTGTGCAGCTCTCTCATACCCACGTTCAGGAGATCCAGCATAATGTGGGAGGGTATCAGGAGGAGCGTGCAGCTCTCTCATACCCAGGTTCAGGAGATCCAGCATAATGTGGGAGGGTATCAGGAGGAGCATGCAGCTCTGTCATACCCAGGTTCAGGAGATCCAGCATAATATGGGAGGGTATCAGGAGGAGTGTGCAGCTCTCTCATACCCACGTTCAGGAGATCCAGCATAATATGGGAGGGTATCAGGAGGAGTGTGCAGCTCTCTCATACCCACGTTCAGGAGATCCAGCATAATGTGGGAGGGTATCAGGAGGAGCGTGCAGCTCTCTCATACCCAGGTTCAGGAGATCCAGCATAATGTGGGAGGGTATCAGGAGGAGCGTGCAGCTCTCTCATACCCAGGTTCAGGAGATCCAGCATAATGTGGGTGGGTATCAGGAGGAGCATGCAGCTCTGTCATACCCAGGTTCAGGAGATCCAGCATAATGTGGGAGGGTATCAGGAGGAGCGTGCAGCTATCTCATACCCAAGTTCAGGAGATCCAGCATAATGTGGGAGGGTATCAGGAGGAGCGTGCAGCTCTCTCATACCCAGGTTCAGGAGATCCAGCATAATGTGGGAGGGTATCAGGAGGAGCATGCAGCTCTCTCATTCCCAGTTCCAGGATATCCAGCATAATGTGGGAGGGTATCAGGAGGAGCGTGCAGCTATCTCATACCCAAGTTCAGGAGATCCAGCATAATGTGGGAGGGTATCAGGAGGAGCGTGCAGCTCTCTCATACCCAGGTTCAGGAGATCCAGCATAATGTGGGAGGGTATCAGGAGGAGCATGCAGCTCTCTCTCATTCCCAGGTTCAGGAGATCCAGCATAATGTGGGAGGGTATCAGGAGGAGCGTGCAGCTCTTTCATACCCAGGTTCAGGAGATCCAGCATAATGTGAGAGGGTATCAGGAGGAGCATGCAGCTCTCTCATACCCAGGTTCAGGAGATCCAGCATAATGTGGGAGAGTATCAGGAGGAGCGTGCAGCTCTCTCATACCCAGGTTCAGGAGATCCAGCATAATGTGGTAGGGTATCAGGAGGAGCTTGCAGCTCTCTCATACCCATGTTCAGGAGATCCAGCTGGTACTGCAGGAGTTTGGGAACATATTTAGCGATTTTTGATTTATACCGGCATACGGGCAAATCAAAAATCGCTAAACACGGAGCTACTTCTGTTTAATGCAGAACAGAAGAACATCCGTGTTTAGCGATTTTTGACTGGCCTGTATGCCAGGTATACGGGCCAATCAAAAAAACAAAGCGGAGGCTGGCCAAGATTTAAACCGGCAGGGTGGGACTCGGGATCAGGCTGCTGATCTCGGGACAGTCTAGCCCAAATAGGGACGTCTGGCAACTCTGTGTGGCTCTAATATTTGAACACCACCTCAACATCCAGATCCTAAACATATCTGCCCTCTACAATGGAAATGAAGAACTCTTATATGCCATCCTCAAACTAAACCCAAATAAAACAATCAGCATCATAGGATGCTACTTCCCACCTGGCCAAAACATCCCACTCCTGGAAAACCTCCTGAACTGGGCTAACCATTCCCTACCCCAGCAAACCATAATCCTAGGTGATTTTAATATCAGCTGGTTATCTCGTAGTAACAATCATCCAGCCCATCACCTAAACCTTCATGGTTTCTCCCAACTAATACAGTCACCTACCTGGATAAATAAACACTCTAACAAACATACTACTCTCGACTGGATATTAGTCAATAAAGACCCTCACTCATACTTAGCTGGCTGTTTACCAGACAGCCTCAGTGACCACACTCCAACATTCCTTCTGAGACACCACTTAAAGTATGCTAAACCCATCATCTATAGGCAAATCTGAAGTAGGGTAAACTTTAACCCTCTCTCCTTTATCTCATCCCTTCAAAAATATGATTGTACACCACTATTACCTCAATGTGGATGAAGTCGTCCACTTCTTCAATAGCACCTTCCTAAACATCCTAAACACACATGCCCCCATAAGAAATGCTAGAATCAAAACAGAGTACACCCCTTGGCTACAAAAAAGCACCAGGCACTAATGAAAATCAGAGATAAGGCCTGGGAGCACTGGCATTTAACAAAACCCCCCTCCTCTAGACAGTCATTCCTAGAGTTGCTCAACAAGGTCAAAAAGCAAATAAAATAAGATACAACCCAATATTATCAGTCTACCTTAAACTACTCCCATTACAAGCCTAAGCAGGTCTGGTCCACAATAAACTCCATTCTGCACCCCCCCCAACCTATCACTCCACCTTCCTCCAGCAATATTGCTGACTCATTCAATAAACACATTACTAAAACCATTCTGTCTTTGACTAATCAACACAACCCTCTGCCCACCCTCCCTACATCAAAACCAAATACTCTGCCCACAGTCTTTCTCCCCTCTGAATACCTAAAAATAGCAGCAGAAGCCCTAGATTATCCATTCTCTATCTTAATTAATCGGTCCTTATCAGAAAGCTATGTCCTCATACTGTGGAAAATATCCCACAACATTCTCCCCCATAAAGCTGGCTCCTCCACTGAACTTTCCAATTACTGCCCCATAGCCATCCTTTCTCCACTTTCCAAGATACCTGAGAAATGCATCCATTCTCAAGTATTAGACTACCTCTTAGCTAATAACCTCCTCTCCAGCACCCAGCATGGCTTCAGGCCATACCACAGCATTACTACCACCTTGCTCTCTTTCACTAATGCTATCCTTCATCATAAAAATAATGACCTGTTCTCCTCTGCTATACTTCTGGATCTATCCAACGCTTTTGACATGACCTCACACAAACTACTAATCTCTGTTCTCCCTAAACTATCCTTTTCCCAATCAGCTACTGATTGGTTTCACAGCTATCTAACTGGCTGCCATCAATCAGTTGTCTGGCATAATGACCTATCTCCTCAACTTCCTGTAACACTCAGTGCTCCCCAAGGCTCCATCCTTGGTCCCGTACTATCCTCACTCTTCACCAATGATGTACTCACAGGCAACAAGCATGCTTTTCTTATACAGTATGTAGATTACTCCACCCTCATCTGCTCAGCCCCAACTATACCTGAACTTCACAACATCACACAGGAAGCCTTTTCATCTATAGAAAACTGGCTATCTAATGCCCAGTTATTACTCAACCCGAGCAAGACTAAACTCCTTATCTTCCAACCCACTAAATCTATCCCAATTATCCCCCACTTTAATGTTCTAGCCAAAGATAATACCATCATCTCCCCAAAACAACGGGTCTACCTGAAAACACTGAACGCTGACAATGCTGACAACAAGATAACCGACACCGGAAGATCGACAACGGAGGTGACCGACAACTGAAAATCCTGACGCTGAGAACACTGACATGTTAAGGTAAGTGTGTGATAGTGACGGACATTAGGGTCAGGGTGCAGGTAAGGTAAGTGTGCGATAGTGACAGACTTTAAGGTTAGGGGCGGGTTAAGTGAGTTAGGGTTAGGGTGCGGGTAAGGTAAGTGTGCGATAGTGACAGACTTTAGGGTTAGGGGTGGGTTAAGTGAGTTAGGGTTAGGGCACGGGTTAGGTGTGTGTGCGATAGTGACGGACCTTAGGGTTAGGGTTTGGGTTAAGGTTAGTGCATAGATAGTTGTGTATGTAAGGTTTAGTGTAGGTTTGTAAGGTTTTTGATGTGCTTGTGTTGTGTGTGTGTGTGTGTTGTACGGAAAAGGTATTTGTTTTGTTTTGCTGATTTCGGGATTGTGGTTTGTCGAGCATGTGAAGTTTCGTGTTTTTGAACTTTTGGTTTTGTGGTGTCGGTTATCTCATTGTCGATGTTTTTACATGTCGTTGTTTTCAGGTAGACCCAAAAGAACACATCAAACTACTTGATGTTGAGATTGATAACAATCTCAAATTTGACACTCACATTTTTCTTACCATAAGAAAGGTTCACAAAAAACTAGGTGCATTGTACAGAAAAAAACAATTCCTCACCAAGACAGCCAGAATTTCTGCTGCCAATTGATATGCTAATCTCCACTT